>NW_026453243.1:0-300000 GCF_025200985.1 Drosophila gunungcola
CAAAAAAAAACAAGAAGGAAAGCAAACTTCGGCAAGCCGAAGTTCATATACCCTTGCAGCTATTGCATTAATTAAATACTTTTGAAAACATTTAAATTATGATTTACTTGAGTATGTGCTAAAAAAAAACATTGAAACTATGATTATTTGCAGCTCAATTATTAGATAGTTATTTTATATATTTTTATTATTTCTATGGGAGCTATATGCTATAGACGTCCGATTTTGATAAAATTTATACCATAATTCTGAAATAATTAAACATTGCTATATGTCGAAGAACTAAACAAAAAATTAAAAAACAGAAAAGTTATAATTTTTTCATTTATTTTTCCGATTGTTCCTATGGGAGCTATATGCTATAGTCGTCCGATTTTGATGAAATTGAAACCGTAATTCTGAAATATTAAACCATTACTATATCTCGAAGAACTAAACAAAAAATTAAAAAACAGCAAAGTTATAATTTTTTTTCATTTATTTTTCCGATTGTTCCTATGGGAGCTATATGCTATAGTCGTCCGATTTTGATGAAATTTAAACCGTAAATCGGAAATATTTTACCATTACTATATGTCGAAGAACTAAACAAAAAATTAAAAAACAGCAAAGTTATAATTTTTTTCATTTATTTTTCCGATTGTTCCTATGGGAGCTATATGCTATAGTCGTCCGATCCGGCTCGTTCCGACTTATATACTACCTGCAATAGAAAGACAACTTTTGGGAAAGTTTCATGCAGATAGCTTTAAAACTGAGAGACTAGTTTGCATATAAACGGACGGACAGACGGACAGACGGACAGACGGACATGGCTAGATCGACTCTCCTAGTGATGCTGATCAAGAATATATATACTTTATAGGGTCGGAAACGTCTCCTTCACTGCGTTGCAAACTTCTGACTGAAATTATAATACCCTCTGCAAGGGTATAAAAACAATTATATTCATAGAAAAGAAACTATTTAGGCTTGATTTCTAAACTATTGAGTATGAAATTTGTGTGCCCACTTTGAAAGTAAGTAATAACAACAGCCTAAAACGACAGTGTTGTACATGTAAGCTTAAAAATATAATTAAAATGAATTAGAAGTACAATGATAGTCATACCTTTGGTCTCAATTGTTTTTATTTATACTACGCTTATTTAATTTAACGGGGAGAAGATAATATAGTATATTCCAATAAAAGAAATGATATAACAGCAAATAGTTTTAAAGATTAAAACAACTTTATTTTGATACCTTAAAACAGATATAAATTAAAATACAGAACTAGGACCAAAATCAGAAATTCGTTTAAAAAAAAATGTTAACTTAACAAAACTAATACTGCTGATATCTTGAACAACAATCTGCCATAAAAATTTGGTTGTAAATACATTTCCTCCTTTTTTTAATATTTTAAAACTATAGTTCTAGTATTTAAAATCAACAACAGTGGTTAAGGAAACAATATCCCCCTGAACTTTACTAGTAAGGGGGATATTGAAAGACGCAGAGATTCTACGAGATTTTCTGGAAATTTCGTTTGGCGACTCCTGCCTCCACAAGTTTGGTGGAGGTGAAGGTGAAATCAGGACAACTAAGAGAGCACTCAACTCACCACACACCAAAAGGATGAACGACGAGAGAAGAGAGCTAAATGCACCGAGACGACATCGGGTTTTTAAACTTCGGATTCGATTCGCCTCGTGGTGGATTCACTGGTTCCAAGGGGTTGGGATTGGGGTAACGGTTTTGGGGAGGGGTGAGATGGAATGCGGTGAGTGTGAGGCGGACGTGCCAACAACACGTAGGCACTTCCAAAGAAATACTTTAAATAAACCCCAGTACAGCGGTTTCAAATATGAGTTCAGGGGATTTCAAATGATACTTTTACAGGGAGTATCAATGTTATTATATGTAGCTACTATTTCCAATTTTTTCTTGACTTTTTGAGTTTATTATGTTAATATGCACGTGTTGTAATAATAACAATGCTAATGTTAACAATAACTAAGGAAAGAGTGAGTTGAAGCATTTTGAGAGATATTCAAATATTTTTGTATTTGCAAATACAATTTGTTTTTGATAATTCGTAGTGGAATTGAGCAAAGGATTTGCATCGCCTTATGACAAATAACTTGAAATTAAGCCAAACCCCGAAGACAAAATTTATAATTAGAAAAACAAATGCAAATTTGTTACAGAAAAAGACAAAAAAGTACATATGTAACATATGTATTTCGGAATCAATAGATCTTTACCTGTTCCCAGCCCACCTTATCCAATATTCAACACATTGCCGATTACAATCCCATCCAAAATCGAATGGCAAGCAAACTGCGCATTAGAAGAACTTTCGCATTGCTCGACTGCCAAGCCCACCACCACCCATCACCCACCACCCACAGGTTAACGATTCGCAATCCACTCGTAATGCGGTTTATTATGCAGCTTATCTGCATGCACATGATATACATACATATATGATACACATACGGGCACACATACATACATACATATAAAGTCGTTCGCAATATTTATGATGCTGGCGAAGGCGTAAGGGACAATAGAAGAGGGATCCGGAGGAAGGGTAATGGTAAGATACCGCAATTGTTCCGTTATCTCCACAGATGACGTCAGGTGGGCGTTTACGATAGTCACTTCTATATGTATGTTATACATACACATATGTACATATGTATATGTTTACACCTGCGCTTATCGCTGATTTGGCAATATAAGCGAATTTCTTCAATGGATATGGCACGGATATAAATCACCATAAAATAATCACAATTGCAATATCATAATGAGGTGAACAATCGATACAGTGGTGATACGCTAACATGAAATATTACGATACAGTTGAAAGCAGAAAAATGTTCTCTTTATAATGTAAGTTGTATTTGAATGGTAATACTTATAATATCGTTTTGCAACTCTGCTACAAATGAGCAGAGCCTAATCTCTTGTACTCCATGGATCCATGTATATAACTAATTTTAGATTGATTTTCAATTTCTCAAAGAAGATAAACATTCGTTCAAATCGAACTCTATAAGCGGTAAAATAATATGATTAGTTGTATTCATATTGTTACCGGTTTATACCTTGTTCAAAGGTTTCTTGTTTAAGAATTTACTCTACAAGTTCAAGGTAATCAATAAGTTTACAATGGCCTTATATGTAAGGGCACTTCTATTTTGCGAATTCCACTACTTAAAAGTCCTAATTTCCGGACGTCGTCGTTCTATTGTCTTTTATCTCACTTTCCCATCACTATCTCAAGGTCGCCGATTAAACTAACGTCTCTGTGGTCATGTGCTTTCCGAACCTACCCCCACTAATATTCAACCACGTAAAACTATAAATATATTGTATGGACTTTTATAAGAATGTGAAATTTAGGTTAGCTGATAATGCTGACGGGGATTAGAATGTGATTAGAATATACAAGTGCACGTACACCCCGATGTCTTACTCACTTTCCGTTCTTCTTAAGATCTGGTTTTGCCAAGTTTAAGGCATTATTTCACCAGTCGCATCGGCTCATGACTAACCTCACTGACTAAGATCACGAGCTCTATTCAATATCTGCATGAGTAGTATAGTAGATTGTACTCATAGTCGTTGACCAACTGATATTGGGACTAATTCGATTGAAGTCGTAAAATAATATCAGCTAGAGCGCCACCTTTATACATATGTGGGCGATATTAGTGTGGGTTTGACGACAATTTTAGATTCCGATAAGGCCACTGAAGTTCAGTTTTCATGGGCTTTAATTAAAACAATAATAATCGAATGCACTTTCCTTCAATTCTAAGAAGGTGCAGGAACAATCAATCGCCAGTGTAAACAAATGCAATGTGCAATTCCATATCTATATGGCACATTTGCAAATGATCTTATTATAGAAACAGGAAGCGTGCGAGAAAACGAAATATAATTCGAACAGATAATGCCCTTAAATATTCACGATTGCCAGTTAATCAACATGAAAACAGAGTCAGCACCACCACCACCACTGCAATATAAACAAAAGGAACGGAAAGAATAACACATCAATATGGGATTGCAAATATATACTCACTGATGTGATATTGAGCAGGAAATTCATGCATGCACTTCTGTCAATCAAAAATGCCACGAATTTAAATGAAATAATTGTATTTTATTTTTCATAGGCACGTAGCCAAAAAGTTTTCACGATGACAACAATCCATTTGCATCTACAAAATGATCGGAATGGTAAACAAGCATGTGAGCATAAAAACAAAACACCAAAACCAATGAAGAATGGTGCTACCTATACATATATTTAGAAAAGTGCACATAATGGCTATTATTTTCGAATATGAGAATGTTAAAGTATATAAATTCAGCTTTAAAACATATATATTTTAACGTACTATTAAGTAACCACTTCATAAACTTGTAAGTCTATAATATAAAAAAAATTTGTTTCAAAATATCCCTTAAGATTAATAAAGTTGTCAGTCATATCATGAGGCACTTAAATCGATATCTTCCTTGGCACCAAAATTTTTTGTTTAATAATTCACCAATTAATCGGAGGATAGTCGTTATTATTCAGCATGTTTGGCCTCCGTGGGTGCCTCACAAAAATCTGGCATTAGCCCCCAAAACACATAGAGAAACCTTGTCGAGATGGGAAAAACGTTTTCCTGGCGCCAACAGAATCGTTTGTATAGATATGTAGTATATGTAGTATCTCTCTATCTGTGGCAATACGCCGATATAAATTGCAAATGTACGAGCGTTTGTATGTTGGTAATTATAAATGCCGCAGATGCAATTTACCGAGCGTTTGCATTGAGGCAGAAATGAGTTTTGCGAGGCTGCTGGATGTGAATTTGAGCATCTTTATCGGTGGGTGGCGAGTGAGTTATGCGGGTCTGATGAACCTCAGTTCCACTGATCCCGTCGAGACTTGAAAAATCTCCTCGATTCGGATTGTTGTACAATGTGCGAATATAAATACAGTACGAATTCTAACAACCCCACACATTTGTGTAGTTGCATACCATTTAAGGGGTTACTATAATGCTAGTCGAAGAAGTTTGTAACGATCGCAATGAAGAATATAATTCTGATCTAATAAAGAAAACATATAAGGAATGTTTTTCTTTAAGTCAAAAAATCTTAAATTAATTTTGAAAACATTTTAGTTCAGCTTACATAGCATAGATCTAAACAAATATTAAAATTAACATATCAATTTTGGTCAAATTTTCTTTTCATTTTTTAAATAAAACATGTGTCCTACGAAATCTGTTTGAGGAAAAAAACTGAGCACAAAATGAGCTTTGTAAATAATAAAATATTCCAATTTAAGTTAAATAAATGCACTTCATTAAAAAACAATAATGAGAATAATGAACAATAAGGACATTTTTAAAGGATCCTAAAAAATCTAAAGCCAAACTATAACCTTAGTGTAAACGTTTTTAGCTATAATCCCGTTTTCAATTTTTTGTTTGTAATTGTCTGTATTGAAACAAGTAATTCTTTAATATGTGTGTACATACGTATCATACAGTTTAAATAAGTTCATAACCAACGAATTCATAACATACATAAATTAAAATTCATGTATGTGTCGCAGAATAATTTAAACATTCAAATTATAACGATTATTTGTTGGTACACATTTGTTTTATTTCTTTGTGGTTCCCCTTTCTTTCGTGCGAGGCAGATACATAGTTCTGTCAACGTAGTCTGGCCGTGGGCATGAGTGAGACAGATAGTGCTCGTCATAACTCACCACACTGTGCGTGTGTATTGGAGGGTGAGAAGGAATGGAAAAGGGATCGACATGAATTAAAGAGGGAGTCGAGTTGTGAAATTCAATCAACATGCCACGCGCCAGAAAACGTTTCGCCGAAAGTCCGGTCAAAGACTCGGATAATGAATCCTCGTCATCAGAAGTGGGATTTCCTCCGCCTCCAGCCGACGATGCAAATCTTTTGTCAATTTTGGAGATGCAAAATCGTAATTTCGCTGAGCTAATAAAACAAGTGCAGTGCTCTCAAAATGAACCAAAGATGCCAAAAACATTGTTCTGCCAAAGTTCAACCCTGATCGTGCAGGATCAGACGCTCTCTCCTGGTGTTCAACGGTCGACTACATCTTGTCCGAAAACCAGCTAGTGGGCAGCGCTCTTGTAATGTCCCTCAGCAAATCACTGGAAGGCACCGCATCTCACTGGCTCTCGCAGACATGTTTTCCCGGCATTACGTGGACGCAGTTCCGAGAATTATTTTTGCAATATTTTTCTGGAACGGAGACTTTGGCCGCAACCGTTATGAATTTGCTAAATGCACGCCCAAACGAAGGAGAGTGCTTGTCGCTGTATGGAAGCAGAATGGTCACATCACTTATGGCCCGCTGGAAGTCACTTAGCGTCGAGCAGATTGCAGTATCCGTTACGTTGGCACATGCAGCTGGGATAGACAAACGATTGCGCCGTTTGGTTTTTACGACGGATATCAAAACCAGAAACGAGCTGCATCAGGAACTCAAAGCCTTTTCGTTCGACACTAGACAGAACCAGCATTCGAGTGACAACTTATCAGCACCCCAAGGAAAAAGAGTCAGGACTATGTCTCACATCACGTGTCATAATTGTGGCAAACCCGGACACAAGAAGGCGGAATGTCGCTTTAATAAAGAGGCAACTCAGCGTCAGCAGCCCCGTAATCAACAATTTGGAGCAAAAGATCGATCATCCGTGATCTGCTATAAATGTGGAAAAGCTGGACATGTATCTACTGTGTGCCCAGATCGTCAGGAGCGTCCGCCGATGAAGAGCAATACCATCAAAGACGTAAACATATGCACAGTACTTGAGCCCTTAGGAACGTTGCTGCAGTTTGGTGAGTCGTTCCAATTTTACTTCGACTCCGGAGCCGAATGTTCACTCATCAAAGAGACTGTATCACTGAGATTATCCGGCACTAGAATAAACAACGTAGTGACATTGAGGGGTATAGGTGGCAACTCTGTTTGCAGCACTTTACAGATATTGGCGAATGTTTTAATTTGTGAGCGTTCTTTCGAAATCTTGTTTCACGTAGTTTTAGACAATCATATCAAATACGACGCTCTGATTGGCCGGGAAATTTTGAGCCAGGGCATCGGCGTGACAATTACATCAAGCGCGCTTACTATGTTTAACGAAAAGTCTGTATTACCTGTCGTAGTCTCCGAATGCACTCCTGACCTGGCTGGTGTCGATACCGATTTACATGGACAGGATAAAGACAAACTGCTCTCAATATTACAGGGGTATTCAAATTCTTTTATAAACGGTATACCACAGAGTCGCGTGACTACGGGACAGTTAGAGATTCGCTTGATTGATCAGAATAAGACGGTTCAGAGACGCCCTTATCGATTGAGTGTGGAAGAAAAAGAAAAGGTTAGACATTCCATTCAAGAGCTGTTGGAAGCAAACATAATAAGACACAGTTCCTCTCCTTTCGCGAGTCCGATGTTACTTGTCCGCAAGAAAAATGGTACAGACCGTCTGTGTGTTGATTATCGTGAGCTTAATGCCAATACCGTTTCCGACAAGTACCCATTGCCACTTATATCTGACCAGATAGCTAGGTTGAGTGGTGCTAGGTTTTTCACGTGCATTGACATGGCGAGTGGCTTCCATCAGATCCCAATACATCCAAGCTCTATTGAACGGACAGCGTTTGTAACCCCAGAAGGGCAGTATGAATACTTGGCTATGCCTTTTGGGCTTAAAAATGCGCCTTCTGTATTTCAGAGGGCCATTAATCGTGCCCTAGGCGATCTGACTCATACATATGCCATCGTTTATATGGACGATGTAATGATAGTTGCACGCACAAAGGAGGAAGCTTTTGACAGGCTAAAAATAACTCTACAAGCACTCGTCGAAGCAGGATTTTCTTTCAACATTAAAAAATGCTCCTTTCTTAAATCTTGTGTAGAATATTTGGGCTTCGAAGTTAGAGCAGGTGAAATTCGACCGAATCCTAGAAAAATACAAGCTCTTACAGATTTACCGCCTCCGCAATCTGTGACTCAACTGAGACAATTTATTGGACTGGTCTCGTATTTTCGTCAGTTTGTACCCAAGTTTTCACAGTTACTGAAACCACTCTATGCTCTAACTTCAAAAAGCATGTCATTTTCATGGGAATTAGAGCACGAGCAAATACGACAGAAGGTAATTTCAATCCTGACTAGTGAACCTGTTCTTACTATTTTTGATCCACAATTTCCTATTGAGCTTCATACAGATGCGAGTGCCGATGGCTATGGCGCAATTTTGTTGCACAAAATCGAAAACAAGCCACGAGTTATCGAATACTTTAGTAAACGGACTTCGTCAGCGGAATCGCGTTATCACTCGTATGAGTTGGAAACACTTGCAGTTTTCAATTCTATTAAGCACTTTCGCCATTACTTGCATGGTCGACATTTTATCGTTTTTACCGATTGCAATTCTCTCAAGGCATCTCGCACAAAAGCGGAACTGACTCCAAGAGTCCATAGGTGGTGGTCGTACATGCAATCTTTTGAGCTTGACATTCAGTATAGGCCAGGCGAACGAATGGCTCATGTAGATTTTCTGTCTCGAAATCCCATATCAAAAGATCGCATCCAGTCAAAAGGTACAGTGGAGAAACATATAAATTTAGCAGAGATTACTGACAAATGGTTGTTAGCTGAGCAGCAACGAGACGTAGAAACGTCGTCTATTGTTTCTAAATTGCGTAACGATGATCTTTCTGAGGATTTGGCCAAAACGTTCGAGTTAAGGGCAGGAACGCTGTATAGGAAAATTCAAAGAAACGGAAAGACTCGTTGTCTCCCTATCATCCCAAAGCCATTTAGGTGGTCAGCTGTAAACAATGTGCACGAGTCAATTATGCACCTTGGTTGGGAAAAAACCCTTGAGAAAATGTACGAATACTATTGGTTTGACAAGATGTCCAAATACGTTCGCAAATTTGTCGACAACTGTATTACATGCAGATTGTCAAAGCCCCCATCTGGTAGGGTACAAGCGGAATTGCATCCCATACCAAAGGTTAACATCCCGTGGCATACAGTCCACATCGACATCACAGGGAAGCTTAGTGGTAAAATGAACAGAAGGAATACATAATCGTGTCAATAGACGCCTTCACGAAGTTTGTCTTTTTATCTCATACATCGAGGCTAGACACCGAGAGCTGTATTAAGGCATTAAGATCACAAATATCATTGTTCGGCGTACCCTCTCGTCTGATCGCAGATCAGGGACGTAGTTTTTCAAGCACAGCATTCCGTGATTTCTGTTCGGTTCAAAAGATAGATTTGCATCTGATCGCCACGGGTGCTAGTCGGGCCAATGGCCAAGTAGAGCGAGTTATGAGTACTCTAAAGTCCATGCTAACAGCGGTTGAGACAGGTCAGGGGTCATGGCAAGATGCTTTATGCGAAATTCAACTGGCTCTTAATTGTACGCCCAATAGAGTGACTAAGGTTAGCCCTTTAGAACTACTTATTGGCAAAGAAGCAAGGCCGTTTGGTCTCGTACCTGTTGTTGAAAATAAGAACGATGTTGATATTGATAAAGTTAGAGAAATGGCTAAGCAAAACATGGAAAAGAATGCCAATTATGATAAGGCTAGATTTGATAAAGATAAGGCTACTATTGTAAGACATAAAGTTGGTGATCACGTTTTGCTTAAGAACGAAGAGCGACATCAGACAAAATTAGACCCTAAGTTTAGAGGACCGTTTTTAGTAACCGAAATATTGGAAGGAGATCGGTATAAACTTAAGGCACTAACTAATAATAGAACATATAAATATTCTCACGAATTTTTGAGGCGTATGCCTGAGAAGGGGATTACCACGGAGTTGGATGATGAGTGTGATGATGAAGAAATCACAGAACTAAATGATGAAGTCAGTGATGAAGATGCCACAGATCAAGCCGGCGAGGGCTGTGATCTTGAAATAGAATAAAGACCTTTCCGGATCGGTTCCATGTTTCATGACTTTCTGTAGAGGTGAGCGCCCGAGTTATGTGGTTCTCCATTTGCTGCATTAATATTGAAATTTTGGTAATGATCGGACGTCAGTTATTTGGCCGGCTTATAAATTAAACTGTGAGCTATTTGCGATGGCCGGTTTGTCTGGATATAAGCTGTGGGCTAAATTAACTTGTTTATTGGCTGGCCAGTTTATTTTGTTAATGACTGTGTGCTAGTTGTTGGCATGATTTTTGTAAATGAAATGAAGAATATGGTCGCCTTATGAAAGAAAAGGCTGAATAATTTTAATTGTTTGAATTTAAGTTGGTGGTAATCCGAATCTCATGGCAAACGTTGTATAAGAGTAAGAAATAATTTGTTCAATTTTTATTAAGAAGAAAAATGTATTTTTGCGAAACCTGCTTGAATTTGAATTTGTATTAAAAGGAAAATAATAATAATATTTTATTTTGTAAAACCTTTATATTGTAAACTCACGAGGACGTGAGATAGGTCAGGAAGGCCGTGTCGCAGAATAATTTAAACATTCAAATTATAACGATTATTTGTTGGTACACATTTGTTTTATTTCTTTGTGGTTCCCCTTTCTTTCGTGCGAGGCAGATACATAGTTCTGTCAACGTAGTCTGGCCGTGGGCATGAGTGAGACAGATAGTGCTCGTCATAACTCACCACACTGTGCGTGTGTATTGGAGGGTGAGAAGGAATGGAAAAGGGATCGACATGAATTAAAGAGGGAGTCGAGTTGTGAAATTCAATCAACATGCCACGCGCCAGAAAACGTTTCGCCGAAAGTCCGGTCAAAGACTCGGATAATGAATCCTCGTCATATGTATGTATAAACAACTTTTATTCGCAAACTTAATTAATTTTTCAGGCACTTTGATGGTGTTAACCATTTGAAAGCTCTAGTATACTGTTAGTCAGGTCTAAACGTAAAATTCGCTTTACCAAAGTCGTTTCAAAACGCACTATGGAATAGCAGATTTCGAGACTTAAAAAAACTGGGAAAGTGGACTGGATAAAAGGGGCGGAAAAGGGGGAATAAAAATGAGAGAGAGAGAGAAAGAGAAATGAGATTTGCAGTGTGGTGAGTTTGAGTTGTTTTTGTTCTTTTGGAGGTGTGGCGGCATCAACAAATCGCACATGTGTGTGTGACGTAGTAGAGAGCAATTTATGGCTTTTTGGCAAAAACTACGAGCACAACAAATAAACAGAGCGAAGCGCACGATGTAAACAAAAGAAGCAAAAATTCGATAAACGAAAACAAACGGCGAATATTCAAAAACTGCCAACAGAATTTGCAAGTCAACAAATTTCAATGAATAAATATCAAAACAGTCACGAACCGATTTACATTTTTTTTTTTTTTTTGCTGTTTTGTTTTTGCACCAAGCTCCGCAAGTACATATGTGCAAAAACCGAAAAATAAATTAAGAAAAAACAAACTTTTCTTTAATTTGCAGATGGCGAAGGTGAATACACTGTAACCAGCAAGAGAAAAAGAGAATCGCGATGAGAAGGAAAGAGAGTTCCCGAGAGAAAGACAGAGACATAAGCCAGAGAAAACGAGAGCCAAAGGCAGCCGGCGAAATAAAATTAAATTCTACACTTAAGAAAATTCAAATTTAATTCTCAAATTCCAAGACAATTGTTTCCTGTATCAGTAACTATTTTCTTAAAAATAAAAATGTTTGCAATCCTTTAAAAAAAAAATAACAAACAAATTAGAAATCTTGTAACAGAACTATAAAATATTTCTTTACAGAATTTATTTTTTCTTTTAAAAAAATTTATTTAAATACAGACTGTTTTAGTTTTGAATTTAAAAAAATATTTTTAAGTGTAGCAGCTTGTTATTGTTGTTTTTTTGGACCTGGAACAGCTGTTTGGTAGGCCCTTCCGCCGTACGAAGGTCCCCCCAATAAAGCCCCCCTCGAATTTCAAAAGGAAGCGGCTCTGACCTGCCGGCGGCTGTTAAAATAACCGAAAACAAAAACACATATTGAGCGACAACTCTTTTTAGCATATTTTCATTAATCCGTCTGTATGGTCTTTTATTTTACTTTGTTTTTGCGCTCGTGTCTCGTTTGCATGACTATAAAAATGTCTAAAAATAGTCGACAAAAAAAAAAATCGCCGCCGAATTTTCGGCAAGAGATGGGTAGAGGGGTGGGAAGGGGGAGGGGGATTTATCTTATTTGGAGTCCCAATTCCCGATGTAGATTTAGATCCAGAGGTGGCTAAATCACGTGCAGTTCTTTTGATTTTAAAATAATAATAAATATAAAAAAAGGAAATACTCATCTGAATAAAGTAAACAAAATAATCACTTAAGAATTTATATTTATATTTCAGCCAGCCAAAGTTTATTTATCCTTAAAAATACTAATACTTTTTAGGATCACTTTTATGGCAGCTTTAGGATAGATTTGTTTGATTTTAATTTTAAGTCATTTTCTGCTGGTTGAAAAAAACAAGGAAATTATGAAAATTTCCCAGATCTTCCGATTCGTTATAAAGTTAAATTAAAGTAAAACGTACTATTCACTCCATTGGTATCATATACTTAAAATGATTAAAAGTCAAACTAATTTATATTATGAATCGAAATTTGTTCATTATTTTAGAATTCTGGAGATCCTTTTGTTAGTTTAGGGATCAATATATGGTTATATTCTTTTACCCTACATGTATTGGAATGTACTTATTGTTTGTCTGTTAACGTCTTGAGAGGAATTTTAGCTTATTGCAAGTAATTATGTATGTATTTTGATCAAATAAGCTTTCAAACTTTGACCTGGGACATTGCGAATGCTGTTGTTGTGTTGTGTTGTGTTGTTCACGTTGACAGAACGACTAGACAGTGGCTCAATTGAAAGTGTTTATACGTACCTTCACCATCGTCCCCATCTTCATTCTTTCCTTTCAGAAATTCTTTTGTATTTTTCCCGCTCCGAATCGTTTGTTTACTTTTATCTATCAGAGGGTCAAAGGCTTGAACTTTGGTATGTCGCCCTCTAAAAACGCGCCAGCCATCCATCCATTCTTCCATCCATCCATTCTTCCATCTATCCATCCATTCATCCAACCATTAAATCACCCATAAAACCTCCCACCCAACACAAGATCCACACAGGAAAAAATGCTTGGCATTTGAAAATGCATACCTCGTTGATCTCGTCATAAAAATTTTCAAACGATTGGCTTTCACAGCAGAACATTTTTTTTCGTTTAAGTTTTGCAAAAAAATATTTATAAAAATGCAAAAAATGGCGAACAAATCTAAATCGAGGTGCATCAAAAAGTAAGTTCTTTCCCAGTGCGCTGTGTTTTAAAAAAGGTCCAATGAAAACAATCTTAGAAGGTCTTTCTTTTTTAAATATCTTATCGTTTAGTTTTGAACAAACGGAGTTGTACACATTTTTTGTCTGTGTGGTCCAAACAAAAGAAAACGAACTAATATAATAATAAAATAGGGTAGAATATAGTATAATAGAGTAGAAAACTGTAGAACAGGGTAGAGCGAAACGGAAACAGAGCTGACAGAAGCGCAAAGTCTGGATATTACCAGATTGTGAAGGCATTTGCCGGTAAAATGCGCAAAACGAAGCCTTTAAGTCCCAAGTTCCCAAACGAAAAGAAACGAAACGAGTTTCGTTGCCACAGATACTTCACTCCACATGCAAATACACAGTCGAGCCAAATACATATGTGTGCATGTATTTAGATACATATGTAGATACTACGAGTATGTGAGTTTGGATTCCTAACTAGATGGATAGATTGGCGCACGTACGCGGATTCCATTTGTCACTGGGCTAAGCTCCAACTAGGCGGAGATGACAGTTTTATTTATTCGATTTCCATTCATTTTTAATTATTTATGCAACCCGAAACGGAAGCCTCGTGCATTTGCACCGACATCGAGGTGAGACAAAGGTAAACAAATACAGGTGGTTCGAATGGCTCAGGTGGTTATTCCGGCGAACACATGCCAACGCAAGAAAAAAAAGCGCAATTTTGTATGAATAATTTCAAAACAAATGTAAACTGGCGCCAAACTATCCTATTTTAAAAATATGTGTACTCGCCTTTGGGCACAGAAAGCTTAGATTGCTGAATCAGCCCCATTTTGAGTAACTGTTATCTTATCAAATCGCACTTAGAATAGGCACATAATACTCAAAATAAGTACTCGAAGTCTTAAAACCTGCACACAAATACTTAAAATAAATTAGAGGCAGTAGCGGCAAATATGCACATGATAAAGAATAAACAAATCAAAGGAGGAAAACGTGAGGTTGCACAAATACCCTTTAATATAGTCGTTGTTCATGACACAGAATGACGAAAGTGTACATTATTTCCGATTTAAGTATTTGCAATCTTATCAAATCTTACTTGAAGTATAGGAGGGAATTAGACTAAAGAATTCGAGGTAGGAAATTATACATTTTGTGCATTTACTTTAAATAATGAATTGAATTATTTAAAATCAGAGGAAAAAAAAAACTAACTAATCAATATTCAATAGAACTATTCAAGAGTATTAAAGCATTTACTTATGTGTTTTAGTTCATAAATAGTTTGCGAATACAAAAGCATTTTTTACGGTTTTGATTGAGGTTGTTTTTTTTTTATTTTTGGCTAAATAGTATCTTCTTTTAAGAGGCACTGACCTACACACACACACTCAACGTACAATTTGATTGCGCAATTTTCTCTAAGAACAACAATAACAGAACAAGACTGCAAGGTACATATGTACATACATAAATACAAGCAAATTGCACTGCAATTAGAAAAACTGCAGGTGTCTGTGAGGGAGATGGACACAGCTGTGGTCAAACAAATAGTAGTCTAAAAATCTTTTAGGTGCTATAATACCCATATATGAATTTTACATTGCTAAGTAATACTTTAATTTTCTTTAAAACTTAAATAAAGTTGTGTTTACCATTACACAAATCTCATTTACTTTTAGTTTTCAAAAAAACATAATATTTAAAGAAATAATTTATTGTTTTAGACTACATACTAACATTGACATATTTATTTGAGCTATAAAACTAATGGAAAGTTTTGACTTATGACCTATGTATCTATAGATATTATAATGTTGTTATTTTGACACACCTATAACTATGTTGTGCTGGACCGGCTTCGCTTATTAGACGCTCAGCACATCCCGCCAATAGGCAATAACAATGTGTACGGACCGGACCACCCCCCCTTTTTTTTTTTCAACCGACAGACACACTCTTCGGTTCTCCACGACGTTTTCCGACGACAGCCAAGGTTAAAACTATAAATAGATATGGAGAAAAATCAACAACAACAGCAAACAATCAACAACAAAAAAAGCGAGTTGCAAAATCTATTTTTAGCTGACAGCAGCGAGACACCACCGACTGTAAGAAGAGTAAATGAAAAACTTGAAACGAAAAAAAAGGCACGAAGTACAAAACTAATCTAAATCCAAATCCAAGTCGCACTTAGAATGCCCTTAATAAGCCAACACAATAAAGCAACAATAAAAACAACGAAACATCGAAATTGAGTGATTAAATCATAATATAGTTATCCTAGTTTGATCATCATTGACTAGAAAATCATTTGTTTAAATATGTTTTCTAATTAATTTAATATTAATTAATTAATCAAAAAATGTATACAATTTTCACATTTTTTGAAAAAAAACTATTATGAAAGCAAAGTTTTTAAACTTCTTCCACAATAATGATGAACTAGATTAAATAACAACGAACGATAAGTTCTTTGGCAAACATTATAAAGATAGCTGTGCTAAACATAGAATAGATTTCATTCATATTTTTAGCAGATATAAAATTACCTACTATCAGAAAATCTTTGAGAATAGTTTGTTTGGTAAAGGTAATAAATGAAATTGCATTTCACATCTTGATATCGTTTTGGTTAGTAATGAGAACAAATTTAAACAGCTGTGTTAATACAAAAGCCAAATAGTTGGATTGACTTAATTAGTATAAATTGTTATCAGTTGAATGTCAATCTAACCATATAAATTACAAATAAGAAAAGTAAATTATTGAAAAACCGGCAAGCCCGCGCCGTAAAAAGCTATTTGAAAAGAGCTGACCCGAAACATTTACCAATTCTGTTGCCTCAGCTGGCGATTCTGGGTGCTTGGCCCAGTTTAAAGAAGCTTTGGCACCGGCAATGGGTCAAATTAGTTTGGCTGCCGAGTCGAGTGCTCTGCCCCGTCCCCTCGGAACGAAAAAAAAAAAAAGTCAATTCCCATTCCGAATACGAATACGAATACGAATCTGACGTACGTGAGCCAACGAACACACGCACTCTTGTTAAAGAAAAGCACAAAAAAAATGAAAAAAAAAAAAAATAAAAAAAAAATAGGTGCGAGAAATCAAACTTGACGACTACGTCACTACGAAAAGTTTCAAGTTTCCCCGACTCATTGGCGATATCGATTCACTGGAAGTGCTATTGGAAATTACTAGTAATACACTGAGAAAAATGATACCTTTTATGGTTAGCTAAAACTATAATAACTTTATATGCAGACAGCTTCTTAAGGTTTGTTCCACATTAAACAGTAAAGAAGAGCTACACTCAGAGAACACCCAAAAAAAAAAAGAATATTACCTACATTTTAGGAATATAAACTTCATAATTTTATAATTTTTTTTTTTGTGCAAATATTTTTATGCAATTTTACATGCATTGTATATAATATTATGAAATTATTCTTTAATTTAAATATTAAATATAATATTTTAAATTCAATAGTCAGATATTTAGTTTATCTTTTTCATTACTTACAAAAAAGCAATTGACTAATTTAGACAAAGCAACCCTGTGTTTTGTCCAAAAATGATCAGATTTTAATCATTTTTTGATATCTACATACTTATTTAATCAATTCATGTTAATTTCTAATTTTTTATATAATCGGGGCATGGCTGATGAAGATGAATGTTATAAATTTGGAAAAAGCTCTTTTCTTTCTTTGTCAGGTAGCCTGGTTTTTTCCTCCGTGTAGTACAGTTGCACTGGTTAGGGCCGCGATAGTTAGTGGGTGGGCACAAGGTCTTTGGCCATCTGATAATACGATTGCAAGTAGAGAAAAAGCTCGTTAACTAATGAGCAGAGCATGGTTTGTTGACTCTTGTTGTGTTTTATTTCAGCAGAAAGTGCAAGGTAAATATGTATAAGTCAGTGTAAAGGTCTAGTTACCTTACAAATTCAGTATGCTTTTTTAATTGCAATTTAAAAGGGTAACTATAACAGAATTTCCAATTAAAATTGGATAAAACTCAATCCACGAAATTGGTATTGAATTTCCAATTTTGTATGGGAAGTCGTCAAAGGCAATTTAATACAACCAAGCAAAAGCAAGCACATCACTATTAAATATTTGCAACAGCAATATATTCTAGCGTTGCTAAAAATACAATAATCATCCGTGCTCCCATTTTCAAAGCGCACGGTTTTATTTTTAGGTGCTTTAAAATTCGCAACTTGTGTATCAATAATTTTATTTCTCCTGGTTTTTTTATATCTTAGTCTTTTTTTGCATGAAAAATTTGTTAGCTGTGTCGATCAAGCTTGAAATTTTGTTAAAGGAACTATTACCATTTTTTAAGGTTTAAATTCTATTTTTTTTTTAATTTTGATCCGTAGAAACTGTAATTTAAACGTAATAGAACTTCTTTGATAGTCCTGTTAAAGAAGTCTATTTGACCTTTTGGCTTGGGAAAGTTAACCTAAGAAATATAAAGGTAATAAAGTTATAGGGAAGGGTGGGGCAAAACCGACATTATTGGATTTTTTTTTTAATTTTAAGTTAATTTTAACATATTAAGCCATTGGCTTAGGAATTTTAGCCTTAAAAAAATAGGATAAGGGAAGGTATGAGGAGGGTGGGGCAAAAAAGACATTCCAGTCGTTTCTTATTGTATTTTAATATAATTTTACACATATATGTATACATATATTTTATGGTATAAGTGATAAGTTTCAGTAGAAATGATTTTCTGAACATTCCCTCAGTGGTTTTTGGGTGCCAATTGACGAGCGTTACCTGTGGACGATCACATGTCCCAGGGATCTGCCAATAATCAATAGTTGGAAGCGAGTCGAAAACAAACCATTAACCAATAAGCAATAAACCCCCCCACCCACATCAATCAACTCAGCTGGTTTGTGTGACGTTTTGGCGAATCGGTTCAATGAGTGCTAAATAATATCGGGGTTCGTGACAAAAAAACTGCGACGTTGACGAAATGCCCTAATAATGATTATAATCAGGGGACCATAAATCGCAGGGCGTAGTTGCGGCACGAAGGATAGCCCCGCCGATCCCATTAAGGATCCCAAAATATGAGCTTAATCGCCATGAAATAGACAATGTATATAAATAATATTAATATGCATGGCAAAAAGAGTGGCAAGACTGCATAAAGTGGAATGCCAAACTCACCACAGTTCAAAAGCCCCAAAAGAGCTCCAAACGAGTATAGTATTCTCTCTCTCCCTCTCCGAAAACCGGCTTTCGTTATAAATAACGCCGCTCTCCGTTAATTTATCTTTAGACCAAGTCTCTAGGGTGTCCAAATTTTATAACTATCCGCATAAATGTTGTTTTTATTATACAAAGGATCTTAAAAAAACATGCAGTTTGAGAACTGTTTTTGGCTTTCCATTAATCTTGGTGCTTCAATAATTTTTTTAAAATTTTTGGAATTGCTGATTTTAAACAATAAAAACAATAATTTATTTCCCCTCCTTTAATTTTAAAAAAGTACAAATTTGGCCCTAAGGTGTATTTGTCAAAGCTTTGCGGTTTTAAGATTGTTAGCTTGAACAATTTACAATTTGTGTGAAAAGAGACACTAATGGTGGCACTCTAAACATGAATTTCATGTTTTTAATGAACTGTAATGTGAATTCGCTTATACAATTAACAGTGGTTGCTGGTACAAGCGAAAAATAAAATATGTTACGTCAGCATTTTGAAACCGTATAACTTGAACTATTTTTTAGAATAACAACAATCGTTCGTTCAGGTTTCCTAATGGGGGTTCACATTTTGAAAAATAAAAAATGTTATAATTAAAATTAAATATATACAAAATATAGGTGTAGTTTTGTCCATATTATAAAAGATTGTGGAAAAAAATTGTTTAAGACCTTCATAAAATCATTTAACCAAAATTGATATTTTTGTTTTGAATAATTAATAAAAGCCACATTTGGCACACTGTGCTGTAGAGAAATTCAACATTCGAGAGCAGCGGGAGAGAAAATGAGCGATTTTAACATTCATGCTGAGATACAACTAACAGTGGCAGAGAGCGACAATTGATTTTTTTGTTTGGTATGGTATGGTATGGTGAAAAGGTTCTCTTGAGAGAGTTGGGTGAAGACTAGCTCTCCCGGTGTTTTTTTTCTTGTTGCGTCGGCAGCGAGTCGACAGAGGCAGAGCTTATAAATAAGGCGAGTGGCCCGAAAACAAATTTATTCGACAAAAAAGCGAACCGACGAGCGGATAAGGCGAGAAATACCTGAAAGGCAGCAGCGTAAAACACGAAAAGCCAGAAACAGTATCAGAGAAACAGCAAAATACACATCAAACAAACTGAACTAAAACCGAAAACAAGAAACCGTAAAAGAAAAGCCAGAAAAAGAAGAGAATCGAGGCAGCGTAAATAACAAACAGAGCGAGTTGAAGCGAACATCGAAAACCCAAAAACAGATTAAACACAAAGTCGTTTTTCCGGAAAACGCGCGGAAAAGTGAATTTCCATTTTTTTTTCGAGTGAAAGTTTTGGGCGCTAACGCCCGCCCACGCGCCACGCCCACAATGAACCGTTCGAACAGCTTTGTTAGCTCGCTAAAATGGTGGCCACTTCAGGGTCACAATAACCAACCGGCGGCGGTGGCGCCACCTGCCGGCGGCTACTCGCAATCAGCGCCCAGTTCGCCCACCTCCAATTGGCCACCGCCACTGCAGCAGCAGCAGAATCCGGCCGCCCACCGGCTCCTGCCGCCCAACGCCCACCAGAAAGTGGCCGGTGGTGGAATCGCCGGAGTCACCTTCGGCAGCAGCGTGGCCGTCCAAAAGCTGCGCGAATCCAAGTGGTTCAAGCCCGAGGAGCAGCGCATCTTTTGCGCCGTCGTCGAGTGCGGATTTGTGGTTGAGATCCGGAGCATCGCCGCCGCAGAAGCAGCTGCGGCCAATGCAGCAGCCGCAGCAGCTGCCGCCGCATCCGGCGATGCCGATGGCGACGATGATGGCGACGTCGACGCCCTGGAGGAGATCGACTGTCCGTTGACCCAACAACCGCTCAACCCACCACCGAAAGCCCAATCGAAGTCCCAGTCCCACCAGCAGCTGGTCATACCGCGCAACGGGAGCAGCTTCCTCGAGACGCAGGACGAGAACGAGACGCCAGTGGCCTCCTGGTACGGCATCGTCCTCTGCAAGGTGGCCAAAGGTGAGTGCTAAAGCCATCTGTTCTCATTTTCACATGTATCTTTTTCATAAAGTAAATATTAAATCGAGAAAAGACAGCACTGCTCGATTGAAAATCTAAATCTGCAAGTTGGCCCAAGGTGAGTGCAAAAACACACCGAGAAAAATATAAGCAAGCAGGTCACATATCTTTTTTATAACTAATGAATATTAGTTCAAGAAAAAATAATCAACAGCTGTTTGTCAAACAAAATGCCCAGGACGAATTTGGTATCTTTTTGATTAGTAAATAATATGATATGGTAAAAAAAGTAAACAGTAGCTCTTGGCAATTTCAAAGGCTGTTGCTCTTACCATAATATTAGTCCTTTTTTTGTAACAATTACAGTTCATTTATTGGAGGATGTGGAAAATGTGTAATTTTACTTTCCTTTAAACTTTATCACATCAGATACATTTTTCTTTCTGTGCACTACAGTGAGCTCTCCAGCCGCAAATCACAGGAAGTCTGGTTAAAAAACGAATTTTAAGAAAAATGGGCGCTTGAACGTCAAACAAAGCTTACAAAACGTATTTTGATGAAATCTGCAAACGATAGACTTATGTATCTGTTGCATGTATTGATGAAATATACCTATACTATCTGAAGTCACTTTGTGCAATTTTTTAATTCCATTTATAAGTGCAAATGTTGCAATACAAGCAAATAGCTTTAGTTCAGATTTCTTGATCACATGCATTTTTTATAAGCAGCAAATGTTACTGGGATTTAATATTTAATTGTGAATTACTTTTGTGGTTTGGGTGGGATTCGTTATCTTTTATTATGGCTGACTAATGCGCTTTGGACAAATACAAAGCAATTGCTTAAAGTTGTAGAAAAATGTTATCCCCCAAAAGTTTACATTGGGTTTTATTTAATTTCTTTAAAATATTTGTTCCTCATTATAAAATTTATTGTATTATCTAGGATTTTATTTTATATTCCGATGCAAATCTGAAAAATTTTTATAACGGTATACACATCTGTAGTTTTTGGTCTGTATGTTTTTGTTTACTATTGCCCTATTTTTAAATTCAGGTATTACTTTCTTTTAAGTTATGCATTGTTTAATCAGTTGTTTCGTACTTGGAGTGAAATTTAAATGTCTTGAAGACATGTCGAAGTTCCACTGTAGGTACGTCATCAAGGAGCTGGAAATTTAGTGCAGAATACCTGCCCAACTTTCCAGTTGATTAATAATCACAAAAGTTCGGACGTCAGAGAGTCGTTAAGCTAATCTATTGTTTGGGTTTGGGTTTTTGGGTGCATGTCGGAATTGTAGAATGTCATTCAATAAACAAACAGCACACACATGCGCACTGGCTACGGAGTACACACACGCACACAGGAATACTTTTATCTAATTGCAAATAGAATTCAACAAGAATATCAAGAAAGGGCTTATCAAATGCGCAACTGGCAGCGCAGTCGACGCCGGCAGAGGGGCCATTCACAATGCTTCGCCGACAGCTGCTAGAACATTCCAAAATTATAGGCCCAAAAAACCCAAACACGAAGTTGAAAACAAAAGAAATGAAATTCAAAAACGAAATCGAAAACGAAAACAAAAGAAACCAAATAAGAAAGGTGGAAAAAAGGTGAATAAAAAAATATAAACACATAATATAATATTATGGTTGCTCAGCCGGGTCTTCACTGTGTGAGTGTGTCTGTGTTGAATTGGGCTGCAAGTGGTGAGCTTTGCTGCATGGTCACAAATTCACCACGCGCACACGACTGTTGCATCTCGTGTACCGGGCATTAACCCACCACACGTGCCGCAGCAACACAAATGTATGCTTATACGCAAGTGTATATAGTGCATATATATGGATACAGCCAAAGCCACAAAAATAGCACTGGCTTAGAAGCAGTGTATTCTTTTCTATGATTCGGTGACGCCAAATTCGATAATTTTACTAAGTAGGTGTAAACCTAACCTTAATTGTTTTTTAAGTTTTATACAAAATATTAAATTAATATTTACCACGTGTGTACAAATAAATAAACGTTATTAAGGCATCGCTGAATTACTATTATTAATTTTAACAAAGTGTGTATTTCATTATAGTTATTATTTATTTTTTAAAGTCCTACATTTGTTTTAAACTAAAGATTTTAAAAACTTATGTAAATTGCAACATTTAATACAATTTTAGTTTAATAATTTTAATAAAAGAACAATTTGTTATCAGAACTAATTCAAACTGAACACCTACATAAGGTAACCGACAAAAATAGTGATTTTGTTAAAAAAAAAAAAAGAAAGACAATGACAGATTGAGAATATTTGATTGATTTCGCCCTAATAGTTCTGAGTATCTAAATAGTTCGAAATGCGTTGCGAATGGGGGACACACTTTTGATTTACCTTGGCCTCCTCAGAGCCATTTCTTGAATCAGATTTGTATGTATGTACAAATGTGCAAGTATATACAGACATATGTAAATATTTGTGATAATAGAAGCTTTTCTGGTCAGCAAATAGGGCTCAGTCCAATCAATAAAACGCTGCACTCTGGCGCTAATCGGTTTCCATGGCACTTGGCCAGCCACTGATTATAGTCCAAAGGCAAATTACTCGCACTTGTCCGATTATACATGCTATATGTACGTACGATACATATAATATATGTATCTTTCCCCAAAGAGTCGGGGGGGAAATGGCTGTGGAAATCGTTGGGCATTGCGCATGCGTGCTTATCAACGATATTTATAATGGCCACATGACACGTACGACAAACACCCACTTCTCTGCCAGTATTAAGTTTGATTGATTATCTTGCATTAGAAAGCGTTACCGAAAAGCAAATATGCATTATTAATCCATAAGAATGAGGTGGGGGCTCTTGGGCGAGACAGGTGACACAGCTTTTTTGCTCCACACAGCGTTCAATGATCCACATCCACATCTTGGGGGATACAGTGATCATTCAAATAGAAACCTTTAGTTTCTGATTGTGTTTTAATTTTTACACATCTTGATTAATTGAGAGAAAGACAAAGTATCAAGTGATACAAAAAAAAAAAAACACATTAAAGAAAACCTTATTAGCAAAACGACTGGACATAATTTTAAAGAAATTATATACTTAAAGCAATGTTAATTTACTAATTGGCTCATCGTTAAAGTGAGCTCACTGGAAATGCTTTCGCCCAGAGTCCAGGGGGAAACAATTATATTTATTATTACTAGTGAGATAATGGAATTGGCTTACAAAATCACTGGCTCAAGCGACATGGGCACACAACAATCAAACAACTCATTCAGGCAAGCCATCACCCACAAAAAATGCTCTAAACAAGTTTAAATGCCTGCAAATTGGTTGGACATGGCAACAAATGAACAACAAACATATATTAAGCCGAAAAAATACCATTAGAGCAGGAAGAAGCAGAAGCGGCTGAGTGTAAAATACTAAGGAGTGCTAAATATTGCATGTCAGTCATTAATTCACAAATGCCATAACGAATTGCGCAAACAAAAGAGTCACTCATGACCATCCTGGTTGCCAGAGATTGCCATTATGTCACTCGATTCCCGAATGAGGAGTTCCCAAAAGGTGCCCAAGTATGACGAAAAAAGATATATAACACCAGTATAAAATCTTATTTTATTATTAAATAGTATATGTCGTTAGCAAAACGCACCTTTTTTCCACGCTTTTTTCTGCGCAAGTCTGTGCAAAATCTTTCGACCAATGATCAAAAATCAAAATCAATTGGTATTATTATTAATTGAATTGATTCTATGCAGGCATATATATGTATCTACTACATGCATAAATACATACATATATTGTACAATGCAATTGAGTCCACCTGTTCGTGGGGTTCTGGTAAATTGCCAGGGAAACATTCCAAATTGCCTGAATTGATGTTAATGGAAATGCAACACAGACTAATTTTGTTTTCTCTTGATCTCTGATTTCAGACAATAAGCCCAAGCCCGAGACCATTGAGATATTTTCTGTGAAAATACGTGAGAATGGCACATACAAACTAATCAAAATGCAGCTTGCGGATATTTGGAGTCATGGATGGGAGTTGCGCATCAATAATTTTGCCGACAAGGAAAAAGTGCCGCACAACGAAAAGGACATTCGCAATCAGGTGAGTGATATAACCACCAAATAAAAAGTGGTCTTGATGGAAACTCAGAAGTTCGGAATGTTAGCGAAAGAGTGTAGCAGCCAATAAAATTAACTTATATCTACATATTTTATTAAAACTTCTGAGAGTCAAACAAATTGAAAAATTAACGAATCAAATATTAACCCATTTTCGATACTTGCAGGTGTCGGTGGCGCGCAAGGCCAAGCAGAGTCTGTGGAACAACAACAAGCATTTCGTGTACTGGTGTCGATATGGAAGTCGTCAGCAGGATCTGCGGAAGCGACAGGTAACGACGAGTGCCAATCACGTGCTGCTGCACCTGATCAATTGATAAATTGATAAGCGGAGCCAAGAAGCCGAATGCCGAAAGGCGAAGAGCAAATGAAATAAGCAAAATGAAGCGCCGCGACACAGAAACCAAAATTTGCCAGTCCCACAAACCCTCTACCTGATCCTACCAACCCAGTCCAAAATCCAAACCCAAACTTCCGCCCACCCACATGCATTGATTGTTGTAGTTGCAGCCGCAAAAAGCAAAAAAAAAAAAAAAAGGGCAAAATAACAACAACAAAAAAGCAATGTAAAAACACAACAACACTCACACACACACACACACACTGACCAAACCATATACTCAAAACTAAGCATGCACGACAAAAAAAAAAAAAAAGTGGACTAAAAACGTACTGAGGAGGGAACCAGAAAAAAAGAACCATTAACTTTTCTAGGGCCCTATCTAAAACCAACTTCATCCAACCACTGAATCATGCTTGCTTTGCTCATATCCAATATTCGCCAAGTTAAAAAAAAAAAAAAATGAAAAGAAAAGAATAAGAAGATGGTAACCCAGAGAAATTTCCATACGATTTAACCTTTAGAAACTTAAATGCATCCACCCACACTCCCCGCATATTATTTCGTTCGAGAAAACGATCATCTTCTTCAGTACTGAAAAGCATTACTTTCTGTGTATATATATTTACATATGCATATTTATTTCTGTGAGACTGCAAACTGCCCATTTAATGTTGTATGTTTAATAATGTGCAAAACTGATTGTCCGGGGGCCCCGTGTGATTTGGTTTTCGATTTCGTCAAGACTTTGCTTGATTTTCTTTTTCAACCACTTTCAGTTAGATTTTCCGGATTCAAAGCCAAATATACGTTGAGTTTGTGTTTAGCAAAGGCTCAATGTCTGGCAAATTGTACTGGATTATCTGGCGGAATGCGAATGAAAAGCGAAATTATTGGCATTGGCATTGGCATTGACATTGACATTGGCATTGGCATTTGGGATTGGCGAAAATGAAGATCGGAAACGGGCCTCCTGGGCTGCCTGCCGGGCTGCTCTCTTCTCTTCTTATTCCGGCACATATTATTCCGGCTCTATATTCCGGCTAACCGCCTTCAATCGCAACCTGAGACGTACGTATTTCTGTTTGTACTCTGTGTCTTAAAAGTGAATCTATATTGCAGATGTCGGAGTGCGTGAAGTGGGGCAGCGTGGGCATGAATGCGGGTATGCTGCTGGTGCTCAATAATCGGCAAAAATGCTATTCCCACTCAAAGTAACAAGAGAACAAAAACCAAAAACCCTTTATTTTCCATTTCTCGTTTTTTATTACAAAAAAAAAAAAAAAAAAAAAAAAAAAAAAATCAAAGAAGAAATAAGTAACTACTTTGCTGCCGGCGTTCCAGAGGCAACCAAACACAGACCGATTTTACACAGCAAACAAGTATTAAAGTAAATTCGGATGATAAGATAATTTATGGCTTAAGAACGCCAAGGGCAGTGGAAAAAAAACCAAATGCAAATATACGTATTAAGTGCAAAGAGAGCCAAGAAAATTCAGATCAGGGCGAGGGCTTTTGGCAGTATTAAAAAATAAAATCAATTAAATTAAATCAAAATCAAAATAAAATACACTGAACTGAACTGAACTAAACTAAACTAAAAGCGAGGCCAGAGCAAAGCAAGAAACATGGTCTGTACTAAATCACCCTACACTACACTCCCGCCCATGATTGTATAGCTGTTGCAACTCGAGCTACAATTTATCAAATACTTTTGTATTTACAATTGTGTATATGACACAGAACGAGAGAGAGAGACACACACACACACACTGTGAAATTCGAAAAGACTTATTAAATATTTGTTTGTTTTTTTTTCGTCCTAATTTTTTGTTTTCATGTGATTAAATTATACGTATACATTATTATATATTTATACATTTTGAATGGCAAGCATATGCAAGGCAACAATTTTTGTTTTCTTTGTTATTTAAGCGTAATTAAGAAAAAACCCACAAGTGGGAAAAAACAAAAAAAAAAAAAAAATTAAGCGAAAACTCTACGTAGCAGGCATATTAATTTAGCATTGTAAAAACAATCAAAAACATTCGAAATGTTTCGTTATGTATTTAGCTCTACATGACCGACAAACGATGACCCAAAGACGGCGACCCAGAAACAAAAACAGAAACAGAATATCTAAGCAAAAATGGCAACTTTAATTGCCGGAAAATATTTTTGTACATAGGCAACTGGACGCACTACGGACTCTTCACACACGTAATCAAACAAAAAAGAGGATGCAAACCACAAAATTACAAAAAAAAAAAATTTACAAAATTACAAAAATATATAAAATGAACGGTAGTTCGTAAGCTATACATATACATATATACATTATTACTTATTTTGTTTAAGTTTTGTCTTTTGTAAGCAATTTATAAAATATTTATAGTAGTCTTATATACATTTCGACAATGTGAGGAAATTTGAATATAAAACGTTTGTAAAATGCTTTATATTGATAATATTATTAAATGTTTACCAACGGATACAACAAAATGTAACAAGTTTGAAAAACTTATTGAATTGGGAAAATGGAATCTTTTAATGGAAGCATATTAGTAATAGGTAAGGTAAGTTTCCTTACTTATTTTGGTAGAGTTTAATGATACTTTAACGAGCTATTAAGTAAATCGCTTCAAAGTCATTAAATAATACTTCTGCACACACCTTGACATTGCTTACGATAGTACCTACACCTCTTGTAATCAATTAGATAAATGTATCACCTTCAAAATTAATTGAATCGTTTCAATTTGACCGACCCATTTTCGGTTTTATCAAACCTAGCGGAATGTTTTCCTTCTCCATGAAGATAAGCGAACGTCAAGTTAAGCCAAAAATAATAAAGTCAGATGTGATTTTTAAAAAAGATAAAAATATAAACAAATATGTAGCTTTTGCATACAAAATGAAAAATATTTTTAACACGAATTTGAATCTTTTTTGCTTCCTGCTTGTATGCAATCAAAATGGCACATTTAGGAAGTATTTAAGGTACAATAAAGTTAATTATAAAAAGCCAGCGAGTAGCAGTGAAGGGATTGGTTTTTTTTTCTGTTGATCAGTAGTTTAAAGCATTTGAAAGGAAAGCAATTGTATATTTTTAAAAAAAATAGATATCTCGCTGATATGGTTGAAATATAGGGAAGAATTAAAAAAATACAACAATATATTTATACGTTGAAAATCTATTTTTCAATCTTACAAAAGACACGTTCGGTTAGGCAAGAATATTAAGGAATGGAATCTGAATATTAAACAACCCTTATTTAAATATATTTTCTTAAGAATGCAAAGTAAAAAATGTAAGTCGTTTATGCAACTCAAAAATGATTCATACGAATCGATAAGCACAACAGTAAGAGTCTTTGGGTTGAACAGATAATTGGGGAGTGGAAACGCCAGAGGAATGGATTCAAAATAATGATCAATAAGCTCACCTCTCGCAGCAGTCCGAAAAGTACGTCCGTGGAGAGGGATCGCTCGTGGGCCTCGTCCATGATGATGGCCGCATAGCTGTCCAGTTCCGGATCGCGCAGACTCTCGCGGAGCAGGATACCGTCCGTCATGTACTTGATGACCGTGCGCTCCGAGGTGCAGTCCTCGAATCGGATGGCATAGCCCACATCCTCGCCTGGAAGACAAAAGAGTCAAGATTAGATGATACACCGTTTATTACAAGATTTGATTTCAAAAATAATATGGTTAAACTATTTCATTTTGTGTGGTAGAAACAGTTTTAAATCAAAATGATTCCCTGATTTGTTAATGGATCATATTATCTAAGCAAAGATATTTCTTTAAGCACAGATATTTGTTTAAAAAAAGAATTCACGATTCAAAAGTTAAACAAACAGAGAATTACTTCTTAAATCTTATAAGATCAAGATAACTTGATTAACTGAGTATTAGTAATACTTTTGGTAAATCCTTTACGTTTCACAAAATATCTCTTTTAGTTCTTTTAAAGATTTGATTTAAATGTTGACCTATACAAAATTGGTTATTATTACATTTAAAATTTGTAAGGTTCTATAACTCTTTGGGAAATAATGAATATTTTTGTATAAGTTATTAGGATTTCGTTGGATAAAACCTATTCGGAAAGAGAGAGAAATATCTTTACGTTTCTCAAATGATTGTTTTTGGTTTCGTAAAAAAAATTTGCAAATGACAATGGAAAAATGCTTGCTAAACCCTTGAGATACAATGCTAACACAATGTGGTGAAATTGGGAAGTGCCTACCCAGCTGGGTGTCCATCTCGTCGGAGACGCGCTTGGCCACCGACATGGCGGCCACTCGACGGGGCTGCGTGCACCCGATCATGCCCCGCTGGCTGTATCCATCCTCGTGCAGATACTGGGTGAGCTGTGTGGTCTTGCCGCTGCCCGTCTCGCCCACGATGATGATCACCGAGTTCTCACGGATCACGTTGAGCAGCTCCTGGCGCGAGGCGAACACGGGCAGGAAGCGGCGCTGCTCCGAAATGGTCTTCTTGCGCGAGAAATCACTCTTGCCGCCCGTATCCTGGTCGCGCATGTGGTCGGCGAACTTCTGATCCTTGCGGTAGTCGGCCGTATCGTTGTCCTTGTCGAAACGGGCATCCTCGTCGTCCTGCGGCCGCTGGACACCCATGATGTTGCCCAGCTTGGTGCCGCCCAGCTCCCAGTGCTTCTTCTGCGCCTTGCGGCGCTCCTTCTGCTCCCGATAGGTGCGCACCAGGGCGCTGCCCTTCCGCGCCAGCAGCGCCATATCAGAGGTGGGATCCTTGACGGGCACCACCGGCTCCGGCTGCTTGGTGAACACGATGCGGCCGTCGAGGAATGGCGGTATGATGTGGTGCACCAGCAGATGCACCCGCTCCAGCGCCTCCTCGTCGAAGTCATCGTTCACACTGATCGACATGACCACGCCCGAGGTGAGCATGCGGTTCCGCTCCCACAGCTCGTTATCCCGATTGTTCTGCCGCTGCTGGGCGCTGATCCGCTTGGTGCGCTTCTGCTCCAGCTGCTCCTCACGCTTGCGGAAATACTCGGAACTGGCGCCGGCAAACGGATTGTTCTCATCGTCGTAGCCCTCGTCGATGTTGTACCACTCGCGGTCCAATCGCCGCTGCTCCTCCTCCCACAGGTCCAGCGACTCGGGATCCTCGCCCCAGGGCGTGGCTCCACTGCGCTTGCGGTCGTGGGCCCACTGATTGTACCGATGGGCCGGCGTTGGACGCGCCGTGTCATCCTGCCGGCGATCCTGATGCCGTCGACTGCCGCCACCGCTGCGCACCGACCAGTCACGGGATTGGCTGTTGTGGCGTTTCGGCGTGGGCATGTCCCAGTCCGACTTGCGCTGGCTGCCGTCGCCATCCTCATCGTCCCAGGAGCTGTTGGACACGCCGCTGCTGCCGCCGCCGCCTGGGGTGCCCGGCTCCCGCGGCGTGTGGACACTGCGCTCGGACACGGACCGATCGCGATCACGATCACGGCTGCGGTGCCGGTCCCGCTCCCGATCCCGCTCCCTGCCTCTATCCCTTTGCCGGCGCCTGTCGCGGTCGCGTTCAAAGTCGTTGTCTCGCTCGCCGTCACGCTTCCTGCGCCGATCACGATCGCGTTCGCGATCCCGGTCCCTGCCCTCCGCCGCGGAGGATGACGAGCTGGCCAGGCGGCCACGCTCCTTGTCCCGCTGGATATGCTCGCGCAGACGCTCGCGGGCCTTCTCGGAAACGCCGCCCGTGTGCGAGGGCGTCTCGTCCTTGTGCTCGCGCAGCTGGCCGCGCAGCTTCTCGAAGCTCTTGGTGTCCGGCTTCTTGAAGGCGAACTCACTGGATCCGCCGGTGGTTTGGGGCGTGGAACTGCCGCCGCCGGCGTCGTCATACTCGCTGTCCTGGAAGGACATCAGCCGCTCCGATTGCTCCTTCTCGGCACGCCGCTTGGCCGCCAGCTTGTCCAGGCCGAGGAGCGATGCCTGCGGCACCTTGAATCCGCCGCCGCCCTTCGTTTGGGCGGCATCCTTGGGCTTCCGGATTACCAGGCCGCCGCGCGTCTCCTGGCCCGTGGTGCCCTCCAGCCGGTGGACGCCGGCCTCGTCATCGTCGGACATCCTGTCTTCTACTGTGTTGGCCAAGTGGATAGCGCTGCTCCTTGGACTTTTCCTAAATCCTCCTCGTTGCCGCAAAAACGATTCATTCGCGTTGGCGTTGCTGCCGCTCACAGCTGATCGCCAGTGCTGCCACCCGGTTGGAAATTGGAGGGCGACAGTGATGCCATTCCGACTGTTTTGTAGCCAGAACTAGTTGTAATGATTACACACAAGAATGGCCAATAACAAACATTTTTGCAGAAACAAAATATGTAATATATTGTGTATCACTTGGCTTTAACGAACAAACACTTTTAGTGAGTATTTCAAGAAATATATCATTTCATATATTTATTTTCCAATAACCATGTGCTCAATGTGCCACAGTTTCTTTAAAAAGTTTGAGCTGTGTATTAAAAGCATTTTATGATGTAATCCAATAATGTTGCAGTGGAAATTAATGATAAAATTGAATTTAACTTTTAAAACAGCGCGACCCGTGTTGAATATGAGCCTGCCGGACTGCTTAAAAATTAGTGTGTAAATTGAAGCCTACTGGCAACGCCTGAAGCTGGCGCCCTTGGAAAGCTTAAAAAAAAAACATTGCCAATTTTCAGTGAACATTTAATCGCATTATATCACATTATAAATTTGGCCTAGTCCTGGGTTTTATCCGCGCTTTTCGGCACCGTCTGCGCAATCCAGTCGAGATACGGTGGATTGCCATTCTGTATGGGCAGCGAGATGACCTCGGCGACGCTATACGGATGATTCTCGCGGACGAACTTGCTCAGTTCGTCGATGCGACTGGTGCGCGTCTTGACCATCAGCAGGAACTCGTTGTCCTCATTGACCTTGCCCTCCCACATGTAGATTGATTCGATCTGGGGCACGATGTTGACGCAGGCGGCCAGTTTTCGTTCGATGATGCTGCGTGCCAGTTTCCTAGCCGTTTCCCGATCCGGAGTGGTCACAAAGGCCACCGAACTGCTGCCCGCTTGGTAGGACTCTCCCGTTTGGTCGCTCATCATGGAAATGGAACTACTGGAACTACAGGAACTGGAACTGGACGGCGGGACACTGGAAGAGAAGCACCTTTCCCGGCTGGCGAAACACGAACTGCTTGTGGCTAAGGCCGGGCGAATTGTGACGGCGGCGATGGTGGAAACGAACAACAGGTCGCGAGCAAACACCCAGCGAAAGGGCAAGAACCTTGCACAGATCCGATATTGCATTTACATGCACTTTGCACGGCACAGCAATAACAATCCCAATTTCGGTGCAAATGACAGATAGCAATAACAAAACAATAACCGGCTGTGGCGTTGCCGGACTGCGATGCGGCGATGCTCACTGTTTAGCAATTTTTAAGCTACAAAAAAATTAAGGCTTCCTTACACTGAGTTTTCATCAATTTTAATAAGTAAAAAATAAAATCTGTAAAATCTAGTATATGTACAAAATTAAACGGTAGCATTTTTCGTAACTTTTATATTTAAGCTCAATATTAAATATTAAATTTTGTTTAAAACCAAAAATTAATAAATAGACGTTAGTGTCAAAAATCGTGTTGAAGAATATGAAACTGTTTGATCCAATCTGAATTTGTATAGTATTTCAGAGTTGTGTGCATATTTTTAATATGGTTGACAAAAAAACCTAATAAGACCCTGATTCCTATTAGATTTTTTGGTCAACCGTAAACCGTAAACAGTAAAGCCAATTGGTTTTCTAATATATATTTATTATAGATTTAAAATAAAAATAAAGAGGTGGTGTCCTAGTTTATTGGTGAATTTCTGCCAAGTGCCTCTGGTCACATCCTTGTAACGGTGCTTTTCCAGTGCCCGCCGAATGACCTGAACCGATCCGCGGAACGGTTTATTCGTTCAATTCGCTTTCAGCTTTTCAAGCTGCAAGCCGTACTTTTTCCTGTTCCTTTTTTCGTTCACAGTTTTCTGTCTTTAGTTTAATTGTCGATAAAACTGTGTGCTTTTGTGTTAAATGTGCCTGGTCGAGCACCAGCTGCCCCCCAGTGAGACACGGATTCGGTCAGAGGGCCGGAAAATGACCGCCGATTGGCAAGGATTCACCCTAACCTCGCCGACACGCGCTCGCCCTTCCAGTGACTCCAGTATTGATCCCGGAAGTGGCAAACACCACCACCATCACCACCGAAACGATCCAAACGATGGACCTGCATCCTGTCGAGCTGTTGCGCGCCACATGGCCATCGCGCTGCTCTGGCTTCTTGTCCTTTGCGGTGCAACTGCTGCCGGCACGCCGGGATCAGAGGACACGCGGTGCGATGCGGGTCAATTCCAGTGCAGAGACGGCGGCTGCATCTTACAGGCGAAGATGTGCGACGGACGCGGAGACTGCAAGGACGGCACGGATGAATTGGAATGCGGTGAGCGTTTAATGTCAATCCGGGGAGATTTTGGGTCCACATGGGAAGGGATCCCCAAGTTCAATAATAGTTTCTTTACAGCCAAATCCATAATGTAATTTTAATGTTTATGGTAACCCCTGGGGAAGGGATAACCAAGATCATGTATAGTTCCTTTTATGCCATGGGGTATAGTTTTTCCGATTTGAAATTCAGCTGAGTTGGTGGCGGCGGGGTTTGGGCGCCAAAGAGGAACCTGACTTTTCTATACTAAAACATTATTGTTATGTAATGTAGTTTTTCACTTTTAATATCTATAAGTCCATTTAAAAGAGCTTAGTTAAGATGTGTAGTCTAGTTTTTGGCGGCAAAAGGGAAAGGAACACGACGTTTTTATACCCTTTCATTGATGATCTATATTGTAGTTTAACTTTTGATATATATACATATAATAATTTTCCCCTTGAAACCTTTGAGCCTAAGAAAATTCAAATACGTTTTATTTAACAGATTTTTGTGCCAAAACCACACAACTTTGTCCTCTAACAAGGGCTCTATAAATTGTAGTTTTTTTTGATATAATCAATCAGAAACCAAATCGATTTAAATAACTTGGACTGCGGAGGTTTTGGGGGCTAATCCAGTACGAATCTTTTCACCGAATGGGAAAGGAGCCCAAGATCATCTTAGTTTTAAGTCAAATCAGAGTAAAACTAAACCTTACATTTTAAATTTCCAATCCCGATTTACAGACTACCTACTGTGCCGATTGCCACATTGGTTCCCGTGTGCCCAGCCACACGGAGCCTGCCTGGCAGCGGAACTAATGTGCAACGGCATCTACAACTGTCCCGGCGGCGAGGATGAGCTAAACTGCCCGGCCCGCTCCGGATTTCGATTTGGCGACACCCACCGCATGCGCAACTGCAGCGATCATGAGTTTATGTGCCAGCAGGACCGCACCTGCATCCCGGATGACTTCATGTGCGACGGACGGCCGGACTGTGTGGACAAGTCGGACGAGGTGGCCGGGTGCACGCAGGCGGCGGCCACCTGCTCCTCCTCGGAGGGTCACCTCTGCGCCAACGGACGATGCCTGCGGCGGAAGCAGTGGGTCTGCGATGGCGTCGACGACTGCGGCGATGGTAGCGACGAAAAAGGATGCGGTGAGTCACACTTTTTTAATTTTTAAATATTTATAATATATATCTGTCCTGAAACTATTATTAAATTGTTAAATGAAATTGATAGAAATTAATGCAAGTACTTCACATTGTCCAAAGTTGAAGAAATATATATATTTATGCGTTAAAACATTTTTTTTTATTAAATAAGTTACACGTTTACACATTTTTGCTCGTATAGTTTTGTACATATATCCGAATGCCTATATCATATTTATGTGTACATAATTAATTGAGAAATTTGTATTTATCTTAGCTTAAATTAAATAAATATTGAAAAATATTAACAAATTATAAAAAATCAAATGCTATAACCATTAGAAAAATGTAAAAATGAATTGAAGCAAAACAAATTGATTTACTGCATAAAACCATTTTCAATAATTTGGAAAAATATTCATCCCAAAGTAAATATAATACTCTTTAATATTGTAATACCCTCTGCAAGAGTATAAAATGTACTTAATAAATGAGTGACTAAAAGTGTACAGATATGTGTATTACAGCCACAACATCAGCACATATAGGCATATTAAAATTATTGCTAAATTAATAAAATATTCATTGCGGAGGATCTGCCAAAAAATGATATTACCAAGCTATCTATTCTTTCAGCGAACCTGTGTCAGCCCCAGATGGGCAAATTCCTGTGCCGCAACCGCGAATCCTGCCTGCTCCTTAGCGAAGTGTGCGACGGGCACAGCGACTGTTCCGACGGAAGCGATGAGTCGGACAGCTGCCACTCCAAGCCGGACTGCGAGGTGAAGAAGTGTGCGCCGGGCGCCAAGTGCCACATGATGCCATCCGGAGGAGCCGAGTGCCACTGTCCGGCGGGATTCCGGCAGGCCAAGTTCGAGGACAGGTGCGAGGATGTCGACGAATGCCAGGAGCGAGATGATCTGTGCAGCCAGGGATGCGAGAACACTTCGGGTGGATATCGATGCGTCTGCGATGCAGGCTATCAGCTGGCCCGAGATAATCGCACCTGTCGCGCCATCGTACACGGCTCGCCGGATCAGCAACCGCTCCTGCTGTACACCACCCAGATGACCGTGGTGGGAATGCACTTGCGCGAGGACCATGTGCGCAACCATGTCTTCCAGTTGGCCGGCAATCTGAGCAAGGTGATTGGCGTGGCCTACGACGGCAGCCACATCTACTGGACAAACATCCAGAACGAGGCGGAGAGCATCGTGAAGGCCAGCGGCGATGGCTCGCATGCGGAAATCCTGCTGACCTCCGGCCTGGACGCACCCGAGGACCTGGCCGTGGACTGGCTGACGCAGAACATCTACTTTTCGGACAACATACTGCGGCACATTGCGGTGTGCTCGAACGATGGCCTCAACTGTGCCGTGCTGGTCACCCAGGATGTGCACCAGCCGCGATCCCTGGCCCTCTGGCCGCAGCGTGGTCTCATGTTCTGGACGGATTGGGGTGCCAAACCCATGATAGGTCGTGCCTCCATGGACGGCACTCGATCGCGCCCGATTGTGAGCGACAATATCCACTGGCCTAACGGCATTGCGTTGGATATGCACCAGCAGAGGATTTACTGGGTGGATGCCAAGCTGGGGAGCGTGCAAACGGTGCGACCCGACGGCACTGGCCGGCGTACGGTGCTGGACGGGATGCTGAAGCATCCCTACGGCCTGGCCATATTCGAGGATCAGCTGTATTGGTCGGACTGGGCCACAAAGAGTCTGCATGCGTGCCACAAGTTCTCCGGCAAGGGTCACCGCGTCCTGGCCAAAGACCGCACCATATACGCCGTGCACATCTATCATCCGGCCAAGCAGCCGGACACCGAGCATGGCTGTGCCAAGGCCAGGTGCTCCCACCTGTGCCTCCTCGCCGAGCCGGAGGCTGGCGGCCATAGTTGCGCCTGTCCGGATGGTATGCGACTGGCGCCGGATCAGCAGCGCTGCACCCTGACCGAGAAGCGACAGCGATTGTTTGTGGGCCTGGCACAGGTGCTGCTGGAGATCGAGCACACCGCCTTTGGCCGCCACGTGGTGAGCAAGTCGCACACACTGCCCTGCGCCATCAACGAAATGGTGTACAATCGCATCAACGGCAGCCTCATCATAGCGGACAATGACCAGCGACTGATACTGGAGTACCAGCCGGAGCAGCAGGAGACCAGCGTCCTGGTGCGCTCCAATCTGGGCAATGTGAGTGCTCTGGCCTTCGACCATCTCGGTCGCAATCTGTACTGGGCGGACGTGGAGCGGGGCGTCATCGAGCTGCTCTCGCTGCAGACGCGCCATCGTGCCCTCATCCGCTTCTTTCCGGGCCAGGAGTGGCCCATTGGGCTGAGTGTCATGCCGGCGGAGGGCTATATGTATGTGGTGCTCAAGGCCAGGCGGCACACACACATCGACAGGATACCGCTGAGCGGCAAGGGCGAGCAGGTGCATGTCTTTGAGGACGATCTGGGCGATGATGACATCAAGCTGGCGGCCGATTACGATACCCATACGCTCTTCTGGTCGGACAGCGACCTGGGCAGGATTAGCTACTCGGATTATAAGCAGCCGCAGGGCCAAACCTTCCGGGGTAAACTGAGGCGACCGTATAGCCTGGCTCTGGTGCAGCAGGATCTGTTCTGGAGCGAGTTGGGCTCACCGGGCGTCTACTGGACGCACAAGAGCAACATGGGCCCACGCAAGCGGATCGACATTGAGGCCAAGGGTGATCCGGGTGCCATTCTGCCCTTTGTGCCCATTGCCGCACCAGCTCGCATTCCACTGGCGGCCAGTGCGCCGGTCAGCCGGGAATCGCATCCCTGCCAGCACCTGAATGGCGGCTGCTCGCACATCTGCGTGGGCGAGGGTCCCTTCCATGCCGTCTGCCTGTGTCCGCCCGGCTTTGTGTACCGGGATGCGGGCAATCGCACCTGCCTGGAGGCCCTGGACTGCGAGTTCCGGTGTCGCAGCGGCGAGTGCCTGACGATGGCCCACCGATGCAACGGACGGCGCGACTGCGTCGACAACTCGGACGAGATGGACTGCGACGAGGAGCACCGCCGCAAGCCGAAGGTCATGTGCTCGCCCCGGCAGTTCCCCTGCCACAGCGGGGATCAATGCGTGGCCAAGGAGCGACGGTGCGACGAGCACATGGACTGCCACGACCACTCGGATGAGCAGCACTGCGAATTGTTTGGTAAGCGAATGCGGAGTAAATGCCTCCCCACTCCGACTGTTCCAAGCGGAGAAATAGTACGGTATAGATACTTTCCAAACCTCAATTCAATATCGGGAATTGGTATTGGATTCTCGACAAGCTCGCTTTCAAATCATTACATATATTTAAGAGGAGCCAACTAAAAAATTTATTTAAATAGAATTTATCTGATACCACCAAGTTTTAATTTTTACTTTGCTTTTAATTCATAAGTATCAGGAGCTTTTACTATTTACATCTTTTTAAAAATAAATCCAACTGAGTTTTAGATTTTAAATATAGTTTTGGATACTTTGACATACTTTTCAAAGTACTTTTTTTTTATATAAATATTAATATTACTTGGTGAGATCACAAACCAACCGAAATTCCTTTTTCATACCCGCTATCCCTTTAATTTACTCCATCCAGACAAGACGAAGAAGTGCCATGTCCATCAGCACGCCTGCGACAATGGAAAGTGCGTGGACTCGGGCCTGGTGTGCGATGGGACCAACGACTGCGGCGACAACTCCGACGAGGCCATGTGCGAGGCGCCATCGGGATGCGAGCCGGGGATGTTCCAGTGCAGCAGCGGATCCTGCATCGCGGCCAGCTGGGAGTGCGACGGCCGGATCGACTGCAGCGATGGGTCCGACGAGCACGACAAGTGTGGCCATCGGAGCTGTCCGCCGGACATGCACCGCTGCCTGTTGGGCCAGTGTCTGGACCGGAGTCTCGTCTGTGACGGCCACAACGACTGTGGCGACAAGTCGGACGAGTTGAACTGCGGACCGGGATCGGGAACGGGATCGGGATCCACAACGGCGAATATATCCTGCGGCGAGGAGCAGTACCAGTGCTCGAGCAATCTGAAGATCTGCTTGCCATCGGCCGTCAGATGCAACGGCACGGCCGAGTGTCCCCGTGGCGAGGATGAGACCGACTGTGGCGAGATTTGCAGCATCTATGAGTTCAAGTGCCGCTCCGGGGGGCAGTGCATCCGGCGGGAGTTCCGCTGCGACGGCGAAAGGGACTGCTCCGATGGCAGCGACGAGCTGAGCTGCGAGCAGGAGAAGGCCAATCACAACCAGAGCCACACCCAGCCGTGGGGCACTTCGAGGCGGTCCTGCCGGCCCGATCTCTACGATTGCCACGACGGCGAGTGTGTGGACATGTCGCGGGTGTGCAACAACTTTCCGGACTGTGCCAACGGACGCGACGAGGGCCCCCAGTGCACGACGGCCTGCCGAGCGACGAGTGGTCGCAAGGTGTGCCAGCACAAGTGCCGGGCCACACCGGCCGGTGGCGTGTGCTCCTGCTTCGATGGCTACCGCCTGGACGCGGACCAGTCCAGTTGTTCGGACATCGACGAGTGCCAGGAGCAGCAGCCATGTGCCCAGCTGTGCGAGAACACGCTGGGTGGCTATCAGTGCCAGTGCCATGCGGACTTTATGCTGCGCCAGGACAGGGTCAGTTGCAAGAGCCTCCGGTCCGGCGCCACACTGCTCTTCAGCAGCTTCAATGAAGTACGCAACCTGAGCGAACAGCCCGTAATGTTGTCCGTTGCCTGGTCGGCGAACGATTCCCGTATCGCCGGCTTCGATGTGGATATGGAGCGGCAAATGGCCTACTTTGCCTCCGACGAAGAGGGTGTCCTCTATCAGTACGATCTGCAGAAGAGGTACATCGTGCGGGCCTTGGGCCTGGCCACACCGACAAAGGTCTCCCTGGATTGGATCACCGGCAATGTGTATGTGCTGAGTGCTGGCGGGCAGGAGATCCAGGCCTGCAGCTTCGAGGCGCGCATGTGCGGCCGGATCGTGCACGTGAGGAGCCCCAAGCACCTGAAGCACCTGGCTGTGGATGGTTACCAGGCCAGGATCTTCTACATAGCCATACGTACGGAGGGCTTTGGCCACACCAGCTCGGAGATTCACATGGCCCGGCTGGATGGCAGTCGCCGGGATATGCTGCTGCAGAGGAGTGAGAGCTACATGACCGTGCTCACAACCGATCCCCACCAGCAGCTGCTGTACTTTGTGGACCTGCACAAGCGCACCCTGGAGAGGATTAGCTATCGGTTCAAGTCGGCCATGCAACGCAGACCGGAGATAATGCTGCAAAAGTCCAATGCTCTTATGCATCCGTCGGGCTTGAGTGTGTACGAGAACGATGCGTATATCGTCAACCTGGGCTCCATCGAAGCGGTGCAGTGCGCCATGTACGGATCGAGGGCATGCAAGAAGATCAATCTGAACGTGCTGAACGCCCAGGACATTGTGGTGGCCGGCAGATCCCGCCAGCCGCCGAAGGACTCGCATCCCTGCCAGCATGCCCACTGCCATGGGCTGTGCCTGCAGGCGGACTACGGCTACGAGTGCATGTGCGGCAATAGCATGGTGGCCGAGGGCGAAAGGTGTCCCCATGGATCCGGCAGCGAGGTGATCGTGGGCACCGACCACGGCAACAGCCTGGAGCTGGAGCAACGGCTCCAGCAGTCCACCGGCAGCCACTGGCTGATGGCGCTGCTCGTGTTGGCCGCTGGATGTTTGGTCGCCGGACTGGGGTACATGTACTATCAGTACCGGCAGCGCGGCCACACGGATCTCAACATTAACCTGCATTTCCAGAATCCGCTGGCGACGCTCGGCGGCACCAAACACTTCTTGGAGCAAGAACGTGCCGAGGCCGGAGTTCAATTCGCCCCGGGATCGGAATCGGGAACGGGAACGGGAACAGGCTCCAGCCGGGGCAGCAACGACACGTTCACCACCACCAGCGTATCGTCATCGTTCGTGCCGAATGCGCTCCAGCGGCTGCTCCGGCCAGGACGGCAGTCGTCCAGCGATCCAATGGCTCAGGAATTGCTTCTCGAGAGCCCCAGAGTGAGTGAATGCATGGAAAAAGCTACACGATCCCAATGATAACCATCCATCCAACAATCCATCCAACTATCCATCCAACTATCCATCCTGCTCCGCACAACAGGAGAGCAGCCTACAGCCGCTGGACGGAGGACGGCAGGGCAGTGGGCAGGTGCCAGACATCCTGGTGGAAGACTTTGACGACGACAATACCGCCGCACAATTCGGCGGGGGAAGTTACGCAGGCAATGATGCGAATGCACGAGCTGTGCCGTAAATAAAGGGAAACCCCCCCATCCGTAAAAGTTTTTCACCAAATTGCAATTGCTTAGTGTTGGACGGTCTTGTTATCACTCTATGTATTTATTATTGTACTCATATGTTTATCGGTGATTGGTACTGCTTTATTTAAGATGATTTATACTTCAAAATGTCTAAATAATAATAAGAAATTAAACAACTAAAATTATATTGTTCTAATTTCGAATGCTGATTTTGCAGAAAAGTGATCAAAAGCCTGTACTTTTCAGTCCAATACATTTCCTAAAGAATTCCGATCTCGAAGTGGAACAGCTTGTGAAGTGTGAATTTGCATTGAAATCTCTTTTAATCTATTTAAAAGTTGGAATTAATTGTATGTTAATTTTAATTTTTTTTTTTTTCGAAAAACTACTCTCAGTCCATAATATATCTAACAGAAATCCGATATTAAAGTAGTGTACTTGTAAATGTTCGTTCTTTAATATCCTCCAAATCTCAGTTTTTTAAAATGGGGCTTTGAAGTTTTTTATTTATTGCAGAAATTTTTTGTGTAAGTCTTAATTTTTGGTCGATTTATTTAATATATATATTTTTTAATATATTTGTAAGTACGGTAACTAAGTGAACTAATTTTTAAGAGTGTTAACCCAATACTGCACCCGGGTGGCAACGCCTTATTGTCCGCGTACTGTCCATTTAAATTTGAAAAAGTCGACCATCAAATATCAAATCACTACACGCTGGAATATCGCAAAAGGATTGCACCAAATACAGAGTGATTAATTGGCTGGTCATGATGTCAGCGCGATGTTTAGAAATTGCCAAACCTCGGACAAAAATTACTGCAGTGGGAAACCGCGGGATCCGCGACAGAAACAGAAACAGAAACAGATATAGAAATACATATCATCTGCCCGTTTGGATGACGATGACCCATTGCAACAATTAATAACGGTTATGCCGCAAGATTTATGAGCGACGACATATAAACAAGACCAAAGCGCTTTAGCCGTCGACCGCGAAATGTCATAAAAAAATGTAGAGACAAAACCAAAACCAAAACCAAAACCCGAACCCGAATCCGAATTGCTTGGCTCAGCTTATAGCCTTAGCTGCTTGGCTTAGAAACCGAAACCAGAAGAGCACTCACAAATTGTATAATTAAGGAAAAGAGCGAGTGCGACTTCACACGCCGTAGGGGGCGTGCCGCACTCGTAAAAATAAAACTAACTAACGCAAAGCCAAACCCAAACCCAAACCTGGGAATACACTCAGAGAAGAGCGATAGTGTGAATGAGCGATTTCTAAAACGAATTTTCTTTGGGCCTATACAAAATGTGCACAAAATTGGCCACAAGGCTTCAAACATTTTCTTGTTTTAATAAATCGGAAGCAATAAGAAAATAAATAAATTTAAGTTCTAGTACAAACAAAAAAAAAAAACCTACAAAAACCATAACAACATTTAATAAATAAAAAAATATGTAAAAATAAATAATTCCAATATGTTATTTGAAAAAGAAGGGTCACGCAAAATTAACCAATTATAACTATTTAATGTTATTAATTAATTGATAATAATGAAATCAAGTCAAAAAATCAAAAACAAATTTAATATATATATATATATGTATAATTTTTAAGGTTTATTAAATTATGCGAACAATAGGCTGTTGAAAGAAAAACAATAACGCTTAGGACAAACGTAGCAAGCTAAAGTACTGGTTGAAATTCGACATTGGCTATTAGGTATTTGGTCGGATTTAAATAAAATTAAAATGGCATTTCTCCCAGTGTATACACTGTATAAGGCACAGCTCGGCGAACGTGGTTTTTCCACGGCCAGATAATTTCGGGGCTTCTCTGCCGGATGAGTCGTGGGATATCGAACGAGCTGCGATGGCGATGACAACCGAACATGACGAACTTCCCAGAGCAGCTGGGACTCCGAGTCGGAGTCTTCTGTCCGGTTGCCCATTGCCCGTTGAGTAATGGGCCCTGTCTGCCGACATGTCCACATGTCCAAGTGTCCACAGCGCGCCAAGGCGTTAAAATCAGTTGTAAAGTATCTGGGGTGCACACTGCGATTCGCGCTTAGAAGCGTATAAAAACTAGACCCGGCCAACGGATCAGCAACAGTTGATCGTCGGCTTCCACTCGGTGCATACAGCTCTAAGAACCCCAATCCTTATCCAGGACCAACCAGAACTTATCCCAAGAATTCTTAAAATGGTAAGTAAAAACTACACATAAAAAGAAAAAACCGAAAAACCATCTTAAAAAAGTATAAATTAAAACTAAAATTGTAGTTTAAAATACTTGTTAGCAATTTAAAAGTATAAGGTAAAAAATAGTTGCTGACCAAAAAATTTAAGTGCTGACGAGTTGGCAAATTAATTCAATGAATTTTTTTTTAATTTCATTTAATTAAAATCTAAAAGTCTAATAATATAAACGAACGATATTTTCAAAAATTTAAATAATAATAATTTAAATTTTGTAACTCTTTTGGCATTCCTATACAAATTTAACAACATTTATCTACTTAAATATGAAAAGAAGACAAGACTGTATACAATTAGGTACATCTGTCGATTTTATAAAAATTAACTATCATAACAAACTAAAATAATTGCAATTAAATTAGTAATAGCCAAATCTAAAAACTGTTTAAGCTAATAAAGCTGTATAAGATAGTTGCAATAATATAGAACTCAAGATTCTGATTCAAACCACCATCATCAATGTAGAACTTTGGTTTAAAAGGTTTAAATTAAAAAAAAATATTGATATGTCTTAAATTTAATTAGAAACAAAAACAATGTTAAATTTTCTTAATAAATTTTCCAATTTCAAATCCTCAGAACTCCTTAACCGTATTCGCAATCTTGGCCGCCTCCGTGGCTTTCTGTGCCGGCGATGTGTCGCACTTGTCGCGCAGCTATCTGCCCCCCTTGAGCGGTGGCTACTCCGGCGGCTACTCCTCCGGCTACTCCTCGTACCCGTCGTACTCGAGCGGATCCGGATATTACTCCGGCGGAGTCGGCTCCAGCTACGCCTCGCCGGTGGTCTCGTCCAGCTACAGGAGCTATGCGGTGCCGCAGTACACCACTTATGCCACTCCATCGCGCACCTATTTGCCGGCGAACACTGGGTACACCGGCTACTCCGGATATTCGGGCTATTCCGGCCTAAATGGCATCGACACCAAGTACGGCAGCAATGGCGGCTATGTCTACTAGGCCAACATTTCGGGAGGCATCCTGGCCAGCAACAATGGAGCAAGCGGACATGTATATTCCTATAACTTTTTTTTTTTTTGCCTCTGCTAAGCTATTATTTTGTGCAATTTATGAATACTAAAATTTTTCAAACGCTTTACACTAATTAACATACATTGTCGTGTTTATATTTTAACTGGGAATTTTTGGCACTTCCTTTTTTAGACTTCTAAAGGAGCGGACTGATCCTTTAAGTACATTTTTGAAGATTTTTCGGAAAGTCTTAAATGCAATAACGCCTTAGTCGCTATGTATAAAACAAAAGTTTGCTTACCTTAAAATGTTGACTGTTTTTCTTAAAAACATTCCCATATGTCAAAAGTTAAGTATTTAAAAAAAATTGATTTCTTAAAAACCTTTCTTGCTTGTGGACATTAATTTTGAAAATCTCATCCTAATAATTAATACAGTTTTATACGTCTTTGACATAATGGTTAGCTTAAGGATAAAAGAAGAATCAAGAACAAAATAAAACAAATATATATAAATTAATAAAAACGTTTAAACGTGGTACTGATCAACTTAGCCACATTTAAGCTTATTAAGTGTAACTTAAATTCCGTGAAACTCAGAAACTTCCTTTAGATGCTAACTAAAACTGTAATAGCCTCTGCCATATTTGCTGCTATAAAAATATTAATTTTTTTTAACAAAGTTTTGTGGTTATTGCATTTTAAAGTTTATTTCGCTTGATAAAAAAAAAGTTTTACAATATATCATATGTTCGCTTTTGTAGAGATCCTTTTAATGCTTCAGGCGGTATTCATAGCCTCCATTGGAAGCGTGGGAACCAGATTTATGCCCAGATCCGAAGCTAGATCCGTGTCCTGATCGGAGCCCAGATCCTTGAAGAGACACATGACTGGCTCCAGATCCAGATCCATATCCCAATCCCGATCCCGATCCCGAGTAACTCGCATGGGAGACAGCTGGAGCGGCATAGCTCTTCCTGGAAGCCACAGGCGCCGAGTAGGAAACGTGGGAAGTTGAAGCAGCTGGAGCGGAATATGATGATCCATGGGAGTAGGAAGATCCATGGGAAACAGCTGGAGCGGAGTAAGATGATCCATGGGAAACGGCAGGAGCGGAGTAGGATGATCCATGGGAAACGGCTGGAGCGGAGTAAGATGATGATCCATGGGAAACGGCAGGGGCGGAGCTATAGCTGGTTTGGGATGCAGCCGGAGCCAGATATTGCTTGGATGGAGCAGCAACTGGTGCCGAGTAGCTAGTGTGGGAGGCAGCTGGTGCGGAATACGAGCTATACGAAGCAGCTGGAGCGGAATAAGAGCCATGAGAGCCGCCAGCCGAGGAGTAGGATCCATGGGACACTGCAGCCGGAGCAGCATGGCTCTTGTGGGAAACGGCGGGAGCAGCGGAGTAACTGCTATGGGACACGGCAGCAGGAGCTATATACTTCCTGGAGGGCACGGCGGATGAGTACGAGCCATGGGATGCAGCTAGAGCGGAGTACGATCCATGGGATGCAGCTGGAGCGGAGTACGAAGATCCTCCCGAGCTATAACTACCATGAGATTGGGATGCAGCTGGAGCCAGATACTGCCTGGAAGGAGCTGCCTTTCGGACAAAGGTCGCCGCTGGAGCAGCATAAGATTCCGAGGAACTGGAGGCAGCAGCACTATACCCACTCTGGGCACCCACCTTGGGCGGCAGATAGGAATTGCTCAATGGGCTGGCGCAACCCGCCGAGGCCAAGGCCAAAATCACAATAGCAAAGGAGCGCTGCGTGGAATGAAACCATGTGAGTCGCAAACTTAATCCCGGGAAGTAAACTTACCATCTTAATGGTTCCTCTTGGATTCTCTTAATCTTTTACCAGCTGCTGTTCCAGCGTTGTGGGAAGTGGAACTAATGCCGCAGCAGCCGTGAGCCGACACTTTTATAGGAGACCCCGAACAATGGGTGTGCAGGTGGGTACAAATCTTCCAATCCCCCGAAAGACGCACACAAAAAAATAAAAAAAAAAAAACACAAAAAACTAGAAAAAAGCGCAAAAAAATAAAGCGATACTATTAGAACGCAATGGAATGGGGCGGCAAAAGTTTATTTTATTCTTCTTCTACTGGTGTTGATGATCATAGTTTCGGTGGCTGATGTTGGTTCAACGCACACTGGGCTACATCACAATACTTCGGAAGTAGTACTTAAAACGACTTACTTTTATTTTCCATCCTTTGTTAGTGCACAAATTAAAGTTTTTCCCACGCTCAATTACCTCTTTTCAAAAGAAAAATGCAAAAAGTTCAGTTTCTCGATAGCCAGATACCTGGTACACATAAAAAATGCTTACATTTTGTTTAGTTTATTTAAGTTCCTAGTATATTTAGAAAAAAAAAATACTTAAACATGTTGAAACAAATTTGTAGAATCTAAAAATACCTATTTATTCCTAGACAGCTATCTTGTTATTACAAAATTTACCAAATACAATTTTTTAAACCATTAAAATCTAGGAATAACAAGTTATTTTTTGTATTTTTTACTTTTTGTTTTCTAAAAATACAAAATGCAATTATTTTTAAATTTCGAAACCTTGTTGGACAGTGCCAATGAAGAATGGCGCGATTGGAGGATGTCGTAGACTCTATTTATTTGACTGTTTATTTTTAGCCCTGTCCATTTCGGAAGTCGCCGGGTGTAATTAATGATGCGCTGTGCCGCGGGTGAGAAGATCGCGGGTTCGTGAGCCGGGTAATCCAAGCTAATCCAATCCAAGTTGAAAAAAAAAAAGACACTAGCATATTGGATTTGGGTTGGATTGGATTCGAATCGAGAGCCCCCATGCACTGACAGCCCGCGTTTTAAAGCAACGATTACTCACCACACACATTAATTTTAATCCACACATATCGGGCTTAATGGTCAGACACCTTTTCGCTTGTACCCAAGTGTTTATGTCTTTTGCGTGCGTTTATATAATTAAAAAAAAAAAAAAAAAAAACAACAGAAAAAAAAAACAAAATGCTAAAAGAGAAGAGGAATTAACAACAAACAAAAAATTGTTTAAAGCAAAAAATAAAAACAGGGGGATAAGCTGTTAAAAATACCCTTGTAGGTCTATATGGTCAATGCAATTTGCTTAAAATTGTCAGAGTCATTGGAGGGGAATTTCTTGTTGAACAATTTATAGCCATAACTGTTTAAGAAGCAGAGTTGTTATCATAAGCACATAAATTACTACCTGTTTGCTTTTGTCTAAAATCCATTTTAATACGATTCAGGTAAACAAATATAAAATAGTATACGAATACTTTAACTTTTGGCCAGAGAAGATGCATTTTTAAGCTATGTGTATTGTTAATCGATTGACCAAAATATAAATGATGTTATTACTATTTTCTATAATCTTTATTTATGATAAAAATTTGAATTTTAAAATCATTTCTCTATAGATCTGAATTAGCTTTTTTTAAATGCTATCATACCCGTTTCTTTAAGAGTAAATCAAAGGAATAAAAGAGTAATTAATTTTTTGCTTTCGAGGTGCCTACTTGAATAAAATGAATAGTAAATTGGAATTGTTTTCAAAGTTCATTTCTGACTGAGAATCGATTGGGTAAAGTAATCTTCACGCAGATCAGTTTGTCAGTGACTTTTAACAAAATTCGACCATGAATCAAATTTAAATATATTTGCATAATCTTTTCGTTTTGCATTTTTTCTAAGTAATGAGTTGTATAAGTTTTCTTTTAATATAAAATATGTGTGCAAACAATTGTTTTATTTTTTCTGTGACAATGATTCGATATACATATGTATGCAATCGCAAGTTTTGTGTTTTTCAGACATAATATATTCAAAAAATGTATTTTTTTTTTAAATCGAACTAATTATAAAAAAAAAGAATATGTCCATATTTAAATTAACTAAAAACTACAATAGATGCAAATCAAGGCGTAAAATATTTAATTTGAGTACGAAATACTTTGATTAACAACTATTTTTTTCTTTCAGTGTATTAGCGCTTGGTTTTGTGTTCCAGGTCTTTGGCGTAGGCCACAAACAGGATGTTATGCTTGCTGGCCACTGGTTTCCCCTCATCCTGGTCGTGTCGCACCTCCAGGATGTCCGATTCCAGATTGACGGCCCCGACTATTTGGCCGGGCTTCAGGTAGTAGTTCTGTCCCAGCGAAGTGGGTCGATGCTCGGTGACGAAATGATACCTCATGGACTCGTCGTCCATTCCCTGAATGACCAAATTGGTACGTTTAGTGGTCACCATCGCATCCATTTCCATTTCCATTTCCGTTACCGCATGGTCATGGGTCAGTGGTTGGGCGCCAGTTAATGCAATTAGTGTCATTGCGAAGATTATAAAACCCTTGGTCGTCATGACTTAATGTAATGTGATGGAACCGATTCCGAATTCGAATATGAAATGAAAACCGATTCCTTCCGTCGGCGATGACTTAATGAGATTCTGAGTCCGCCTGCGGCATTCTTTTATATCCTGAGCTGCGATTCCAATTCTTGAGCTGAGCCTTCAGGAAGAGCTCTCTCTTTCCCGAATAATGGCCTCATTCTTGAGCGCTCTTCACCCAAGATTCGATTGTTTATTTTTTCCCTTACCCGCTTTGGGCATAACACGTTTTTTGGACATTAACCCGATTTCGATTTCGCACCAAGCGATACAATTTATAAATGTATGCACACTTGTATATGTGTACATCGGTTGTATATAATGCATTCACAAGGGAAACGGCAAACACAAAATGCAAATTCGGACATATCGCCATATGGGCATCTGTATATATATCCGTATAGGGTACAAAACATAAATTCACGTTGCCAGTTGCACGATCTCCATTGGATCCGTATAATTAATAAGCTCTGCTCTCTTAATGGCAAATAAATGTTGACTAGTCTTATTTATTTATAATTTTGCTCGATATTCGATATTTATGAGTTCTTGATTTCTTCCGTTTAAGTCTTTATCGCAATGGTTTCTCAGGTTTGTATAACATTTTGCTAGCACATTTTCATGGTTTGATCACTGGGGCAAAAAGAGTTATAAATTGATTGCATTATATATAGGATTTGTATTAAGACATTTGACTAATTTATTTGGCTATGTTGTTGCGATTTGATGACATTTTATAGGATTTTAAGGTGGCAAGGTGAAAAGAAACTTGCTTTTGTTTAGCGTTCAATAAAAGCCAAATTTTAACTGTGCAATAATTGAAAGCAGTGCTATTAACTTAAAAACCGAAAGTTCACCCGACATCGTCTGTATAACAACTATCTATTATTTAAAAACATGTTTTAAAATGTTAGTTTAATTAACTTAGAATAAATAGAGTGCAAAATAATGAACGACAATTTTTAAAATTACGATTTTGGTAACTTTGCATTTCTAAAAATCAATTAGTACTTTATTTTTTTTTAGACTTTTTAAAGTTACTTATCAATCAAGTTAAATAAAATATACTTCCAAATAACTGAAATTGTTAATATAAATTTAAATTAAATCTGTTTCTTTATAGGTTAGGACGATTGGTCAATGCTGTAAAATATACATACACGTCTAACCATATAAATCTGGTTAACTGTAGGAATGTAAGAAATATTTAATTGTTTTGAAGAATCATATAATTTATTTTTTATTCCCGGATGTATGCAAAGGTGATTAAGCCTCTCGGGTAATCCCATAAATTTATGACTGAGTGTCTTAGAACTGGCCAAACCAGAAAAAATATTTAACTTCTTTGACAGCCAACTATGTAGGATTGGGGAAACTAAATGAAACATGCACTGGAACAGGTTTAAGAGCCAAGACTATAATCTCTGATTAACTTGGTCTAATAATTGGTCATCCAATTCCAGGTTTTACACTCAACTTTGAATGATCTCAAGCAAGACTTCCTTAAAATATCTTCCTTTCAGAAATATTGTTAAATAAATCACAGATTTATTAAGATGTTAAACACTTTAGGTAAACTAAACTTTTTTACTAGTCTCTTTAATTTCAAATAAAACGATATTTGATTTGTTTTAGCACATTACTTCGATTTATTATTGTAAGAAAAAAAAAGGTTTTGTCGTATATGATTAGCTTCGTTTTTGGGATGCTCGCAGTCTTTAATAGACGTATCCGCCGTTGGAGCCGTACACGGTGCCGGAGGATCCGTATCCCGATCCGGATCCGAATCCGGATCCGTATGCAGATCCGGAGTGGCTGCTGACCACAGCGGGAGCTGAGTAGCTGGACACAGCTGGGGCGGAGTAGGTCTTGGCGGTGTAGGTGGACACAGCTGGGGCGGAGTAGGTGGACACAGCTGGGGCGGAGTAGGTGGACACAGCTGGGGCGGAGTAGGTCTTCACCACGGCGGGAGCAGTGTAGGTCTTAGTGACCACGGGTGCGGAGTAAGCCTTGGTCACCACGGGAGTGGTGTAGGTGGACACAGCTGGGGCGGAGTAGGTCTTAACCACGGCGGGAGCGGTGTAGGACTGGGTGTAGCTGGACACGGCAGGGGCGGAGTAGCTCTTGACCACAGCGGGGGCGGTGTAGCTGGACACAGCGGGAGCGGAGTAACTCTTGACCACAGCGGGGGCGGTGTAGGCCTGGGTGTAGCTGGACACGGCAGGGGCGGAGTAGGTCTTCACAACAGCGGGGGCGGTATAGGCCTTGGTCACCACGGCGGGAGCGGTGTAGGTCTTCACCACGGCGGGAGCGGTGTAGGTGGACACAGCTGGGGCAGAGTAGCTGTAGGTGGAGGCAGACGGGGCGGCGGAGTAGCTGGACACAGCAGCCGGGGCGGAGGAGTAGCTGGAGACAGCGGGAGCCGAGTAGGTCTTGGTCACCACGGGAGCGACGTAGCTGGCAGCGGGCTGCTCGTAGGTCTCCTCGGCGGCGGTGGACTCGGCGGCATAGGAGGCGGTATCGACATCAGCAGCCGGAGCGGCATAGGACTCGCTGGTGAAGGAGGCAGCGGGGGCGGCATAGGACTCGCTCTCGTAGGTGGAGGCCACAGCGGCAGCGGGAGCCTCATAGGTGGAGGCCACAGCGGCAGCGGGAGCCTCATACGACTCGTAGCTGGTGGAGGCAGCCGCCGAGTGGGGGGGCAGGTAGGTGTTGGTCAGATGGCTGACATCGGCCGAGGCCACGGCCAAAAGGGCAAGCGAGAGGATAGCGAAGAATTTCTACAAGTACAAAGAACATTTTAAATGTATATGATATTTCTTGTTTTGGGATATCTATCCTTTGAACAGGATCCGTGGAGGAAGCTAGTGGCTTACCATGTTGCTGGGACCGAAGTTGTGAGAACACTAGTACCTTGTCCACCGGCAAACCATTTATTTATAGTCGAAATGCCGAAAATGTCTGGCCCAACTTGATACACGAATGTCAAAAGGCGCTACAAAACCAGAACAAAACCACACAAACTATATCGTCTATAGAAAAAACCAGCGTTGAAAATAAAAGAGCCATAATAATGAAGCATTTCGTCCGCGGAGCTCATTAGTCGCCAATAATATTCCGACTTTTCGCCATTCCCCTTCCCCCCTTCATTTTAATTCTGAATCTAAATCCCCCATCCGATTCTAATTTTGAAGTCCAATTCTATTCGCGAATCGGAGATGTTGTTGATAAAAGACTGGGGGAAGAAATGCTATACATGAGAAATGGCAAACACGGGGGCCCATACGAAACTCGTTATTGAACTCCATTCATAAGTCGGTTCCGTCACTTACTCAGCCATCCATCAACGAGGTTAACGTGGTTAAGGCGAAGGCGAAGGCAAAGGCAGTCCCATACAAAAGCCCTCGAAGAAGATCAGTTACTCCATTAATCATCATAATAAAAACAATAGCTTACAGGTCGGAAAACTTGAGTGGGAATATCCCGAAGCTTCAGACATCCTTGAAATCTCTTAAGAAAAGTACATTATATACAATTTATTTATATATTATTACTGCTCACAAACTTTTGAACTTTTGAACTTTTGAACTTTTGATAACAAAAGACTTACAGTTCAGGACTTTTTGTAAAGGTATCATTAAACTCAATATCTGCTGGGCCTTTCCCATTTCAAAGTAATTTATTTATTTATAAAACTCTCTAAAGTCTACTGAACCCAGTAATCACTTTTTATTTATTCTTCCCAGAAACATCAATAAATATTAGCAGCTTAAGAATTTAATTTAGCTATTAGATGATTATGTATCTACCTTACTTATAATTTATTATAACACAAAAGCCGCTTAAAGGTGATTTATAATTGATTGACTTACCGTTTTGTGAAATTGCTATATTTCAAGTCACACATAGAAGATGGAGTTTCATGATAAGTACTGGAATTTCAAGAATTGTTCTTAATATGTGTGATTTATTCATCACATGCTTTTGTTTTTTATAAAGCAGTTAGATATCAGTTTTCAATGATTTAAATGGTTTAAACAAACATACTTAAAATCTTTAAAAGGATTTTCTTCCATAAGTTATAGTATTTTATCCATAAGTATTTATACCTTACAAAAATGCGAAGAGACAGTAGACAAAAAAGTCTTTCTTGCTTCTTTTGGGCTGTTATTTCCTTATAAAAAAGGGCCCAATTTTAATGTAGGAAATATTACCACATAAAAAGAAATAACACCAAAATTGAATTTAACCTCGTTGTTGTTGCTTTGGCCTTATTTCACAGAGATATTTATTATGCTGTCATTTGCATGATTTATAGTTTCCCTGTCAATAAAACATTTAAATGAGGGCATATTTTTTTTTTTTATAACAAAAACAGTTTATTGGCTTAAAAAAATTGTAAAACGTTTAAAAAGGTGCTAGAAATTGGCTACGTAAGAACTAAGTTCAGATGAACCGATCGGCGATTGACGTTGGATCCACAACTCGATGCGAGTTCGGACCTCCGCCGGGGTCCGTTCACGGGCATCCTACTTGTACAGGTATCCCCCGTTGACGGCGTAACTGGTTCCGATCTCCACGGGCACTGGAGCGGGAGCTGGAACTGGAACTGAAGCAAGGGCAGGAGCGGGCTGGGTGTAGGTCACTTGCTGTTTCACCGCCTGAGGAGCATACTGTACAATCGGTTGGGATGGCTGCTGGACTTGGATGGGGGCAGGTGGTGCTGGAACAAAGGATTGCTGCAGCTGCACTGGAGCAGGGATGGAAATGGGAGCAGGAGCAGGAGCAGGAGCAGGAGCAGGGAGCGACACCTGAACGGGAACTGGAGCTGGCACTGGCTGAGGAGACTGGTAGGAGTAACCACTATATTGCTGGACAGGCTCAGGGATCGAAACTGGAGCCGGAGCGGAGTAGGTCTGCTGAATCACTGGTGCCGGAGCTGGAGCTGGAGCGGAGTAAGTCTGTTCCTGGACAACCGGTGCGGGGGCGGAGTAGGTCTGCTGAGCCACTGGAGCAGGAGCACTGTATAATTGTTCCTGAACCACTGGAGCTGGAGCTGGAGCTGAGTAAGACTGTTGCACCACAGGAGCTTGCTGATAAACAGGAGCCTGCTGAATGACAGGAGCTTGCTGGGTCACTGGAGCCGGGTAAGAGTATGTCTGCTGAGCAACTGGAGCAGGAGCTGGTGCAGTGTAAGTCTGTTGAACCACCTGAGTTTGTTCCTGCACCACTGAAGCTTGCTGGATAACTTCCTGTACTGCAGGTGCTTTCTGAATCACTTCCTGAACCACTGGAGCTTGCTGAATCACAGGAGCCGGAGCACTATAGGTCTGATGAATGACCGGAGCTTGCTGAATCACTGGAGCTTGCTGAATCACTGGAGCTTGCTGAATCACTGGATCTTGCTGAATCACTGGGGCTTGCTGAATGACTGGAGCTTGCTGAATAACTTCCTGCACCACTGGAGCGGGAGCGGAGTAAGTCTGCTGAACAACAGGAGTTTGCTGAATGACTTCCTGAACTACTGGAGCTTGCTGAATAACAGGAGCTTGCTGCACCACTGGAGCTGGGTAAGAGTAGGTTTGCTGAGCAACTGGAGCGGGAGCTGGAGCACTGTAGAATTGTGGTTCCTGAACCTTTGGAGCGGGAGCTGGAGCGGAGTAAGTCTGCTGAACCACTGCAGCGGGAGCTGGAGCTGCATAAGTCTGTTGAACGACGGGAGCAGGAGCTGGAGCCGAATAAGTCTGTTCCTGGACAACCGGAACTGAGGCTGAATAAGTCTGCTGAGCCACTGGAGCAGGGGCGTAGACTGGTTCCTGAACTGGAACCGGAGCAGGAGCAGGAGCAGGAGCTGGAGCGGAGTAAGTCTGATGCACCACCTGGTGCTGTTCATGAACGGCAGCAACTGGAATTGCAACTGGAACTGGAGCGGGTGCCGCGTAAGTAGTGGTGATCGTCTCCTGCTGTGCTTGTGGTGCAATAGTCTTAACCACTGGTTCCGGAGCGGGCACAAATTGCTGGACAGGAGTGGGTGGCAAATAGGCGTTGCTCACCGCCGTCTGGGTGGCCACAATGGGCTTGGGTGGCTCATAGATCACCTGCGGAGCTGGCTGCGAGATCTCCACGGGCGCCGGGGCAGGAATGCTAACTGGAGCAGGGGCAGGGATCGAAACTGGAGCCGGAGCACTCTGATAGTGCTGCTGACCGCCAGATTGGATGGTGAAGCTGGCCAGTGGAATGGAGGCCTGGATGGACTCCACCTGAGCCTGAATCTGGGGCTGAATGTGGAACTGCGACTGGAGGGCCTGCTGGATCTGTGGCTGCACCACCTGCTGGAAACTGGGCGCGGCGGACACCTGCTTCACGGGCAGAGGTGGCAGGTACTGGCCACCCGGACGTCCACTGACCACCACGACCAAGCTGAATGCAGCCAGAACGACAAAGGCAAAGGATTTCTGCACGTAGAAGAGACAAACATGACAGTATCACTGGGTGGTAATCACTTGAAAAAAATAGATACTGGGAGACTTGATTGCGATGGCCACTTACCATCTTCACTCGGGAATCACAAAACACGGGGAGCTAGAGGTGCACCGAGCGAACGTAACCGATTAACTGATGACCATCTTGGAGACCCCATCTGCATTTATAGTTGGCCAGCTCTCTTTCCCCTTAATTGGTGCGATCCACCAGATGTCGAGATTTTTACATGTTGACTGGCAATGGGAATGCTAATGCAGATGGCCAACAATGAAATCATGCAAAACACATCTCATTTTCGGTGCGGATTATTAGATGGCCAAAACCACAACTCGTGGCAGAGTAAAAAAAAACACATTTCGTTTGATAACAAACAGCCCAATACAGCTGAGGCCCCTGAGGTTACACATTAAATTTTAATGTGCATTTTTAATTTTCCTGAGGACTCTATTTCTTATGATCTGTAAGCCTTCAAAGCTCCACATGGGATCATATAAGATTTCAAATTGAAAGTCCCATAAAAGCTGCAATAACCCTAGCCCATAACTAACTATTGTTATTTAAAAAAAAAATTTAATTAAAATATCGAAAAGATACTGATATAAATGTTCTAGTTTAGTACTTGTATGTTAACCTTAATTTAAAAAAATCCAACTTAAAATTCTTTTTTTTTCTTTCTTTATTCTTTTACTCGTTTTTAAACCAGTTAGTTGTTTTGTCATTTCATAAAACATTTTTATTTTATTTTGCATAGTTTTTTTCAATGTAGCTAAGACAAACACAAAGTTTGACAAATCAATGGGTGTGCAAAAAGTGTTTAAATATTTATTTATTGCTGGTTGGCATGGATTATGTCCATCTGGCCAATTTACACCTTGGATACTTCAACTTAAAGAGTCGAGTGCATTGACTTTTGTTTTGTGATATAACATGCATTGCCTTCGGGTTTTTTTAAGTGTTGAAAGTTACATTTTTCCTACTTTAATTTATTATTATTAACTATATACAGATATAACCAAAATAAATATAGAAGAAATTGCCACATCTTTATAAGTCATACTGACTTACAATAGTTTAAATGAAAAACAAATAAATAAATTTTAATTTTAGCATCTTAACGGTTTAAAAAATTTAATTTAAAAAACATTTTTTTTTTTGCATAAAATATTGCTATTAAAGAAATACGGATGGCATGTATGTACTGAAATCATTCTAGTTTACAGAAAATAAAGAAATTCAAATAAATTATGACATATTTCTATGAAAGAGGTTTGCTAAGTGAAACCGAAACATTCCCAAAAAACCACTTGAGACTTTTTGTCAATTTCATCCATTGTCTTAGCCACCCAGCTCCCAACATTTAAGACAAGATCTTAATCGGCCGATTTCCAAACTACTGGGATCTCACTCGGTGGCAGGCATGTGTCCAACCTTCGAAAGTTTTCAATGGGCCATAAGTTATCAATCAGGGGCCACTATCTCGATATTCATATAGATGTTGTATACCATTCATGCATTTCGTAGGCGTGTGGCAGAGATTATGAGGCGACACACAAAGAGTATACAGATAGAAAAGCCAGATAATGCGGATCATCGGAGGCCACATCTGGCGCCCCCAAATAAAATAGCCCAGCAAAGTAGTGACAAACTGAAAACATTATTTAGCAGGCTCACAAAAGAAAATGTCAAGTTGAGGGCCTTTGACAACCGCGGGCACAGTGTGCCTTAATTATGACTAATTGCTGTGCGAACAGCCTCTAAATTTGGAGCCATAGCTCACGCTCGTTCGCGATGAATATTCAAAATTGCAACAAGCTGGCGAATCGAATTGGATAAACCAAACGGGGGGAACAGAAAGCCCAGCTCGCGATTTGCATAAAACCAGTGAATGGCAACTGGTTAAAAGCTGCAAAATGCTCTATTAGGTATGAGATCAGAGATCTAGCTGAATAATCCCCTTGAAAAACGCAAATAATCTATACTAAAATCGTTGGATACGCGAAAGAAATTATTGTTTTGATTTATATGTAATGCTTTTATTCGTATCTCCCATTAAATCTAATTAATAAAGTGATTTGTAGAAAAAGTTCTTGCACAGTCAGTTTACTAAATCCCATGTCCATAAATTTCTTTTAATGAAACGGCGATAAAAAAAGTAAAAAACGGATAAATATTTTTTGGGAAATTTTTAAATTTTTAAGCTTTCTGAATATTGGATAAATAAAGTGTTATAAAAGCAATCAGCTGCCATTAATTTTATATTTTAAGTATGTTGTTATTGATAATGATGTAATAATGTAAATGTGTAATAATGCAAAGGCTATAATCAAAATTATAGAAAAAATAGAAAAAATAGACATATGCGCTGGTAAATAAAATTAATAAAAGAGCGTTAAAAAAAAAAAGTGGGCGACCGTATGTCCAAAAATCCTCTATCTGATGTAAGATGAACCGTGTCATAAAAGATGACCGAAGATCTCCCACCTTCATCCCGAACAAAAGACCCAAGATAATTTTCTTCTTTTTGCAGACTCTTCAAAAGCCATAAAAAACTGGCATAAAAGTATTTAAATGTGTTTATTGAATCTTAAGCAACAACACAGCCATAAATAATTCAGTGGAGACATGAAATAAAGATGAATAGAAATCAATTCGGGCTAGCTAAAGTCTGGCGTTTTTTTTTTTGCTATAATTTTGTATGTCTTTTGAAATGGGACTTGAATAGATCTGAACTTAATCGATGGAAAAATTCCCATGTTATGCATGAACAAGAAATCTATTATCATAAATGTTCTTTAAGGGAAACTCTTTGACGTCAGAAACAAGTTTGGCCTAAGTCAATTTTGCGGTCATAACAGATATAATTAAAGCCTATTATGTTTACCCTTTAGGAGGTCAGTTTGCTTTTTTTTTCGCTCTTCTTTAACGCCAATTAATAATTAACGCACAACACGTGTTTTGTAGTCATAATTAATAATTTTTGCTTTAGTTGAAAAACTTGTGATTAATAGCTTTTGAAGTTGTAATATGCATCAGTTTATTATTTGAATTTTTAGCAAGAACTGATTTCGGCCTTGTTTATTTTTATGTTTACAATAATTGTGTATTATAACACGGCTTGAATATTATTCTTTTGAAATATAGCCTTCAATTTGTAAGTTAATATATATTTGTAAGTTATAGATTCGTAATAGTATTTATCTGTGTTCAATTAAAAAAAAAAGAGAAGACAACTTATATTACATACTTTTTTGTTTAATCAAAATAATATGGTGTTCACAATTATATTCTTTGATCTAGATTATATAGTGATTGTGGCCAAATGTTAAACAATTCATCCGTAAAACACATCAAATTTCCAAAGTTCAGTAAACTTTTAGGGATACAACCTATAGGTCGTAAACAATGTGTGCATACTTTAATTATAATCCACGATAAACCCACTCGTCATGTTTTTTTTTCAGGCTTTAATCGCTTTGTCCCGACTTTTTCATAATTTATGAAACAGATATCTAGCCCTGGTGTATGCATAAAACATATACAAATATATATTTGTGTATCAATCAGGGCTATAGATTGTCTCGTTTATGGTTATCAGTCAGTTTGGCGATTTGATTTGATTAGCATAAAGACAAACGTTTTGTCTGTCCGATCGGCCACGTTTATGGCCGCAAAAAAAATATATAAATAAAAAGACAGATGGAAAAATATGAAACAAAAAATTGATGATAATTTATAATGAATGTGTTGGTGCTCTAACTATTCAATATAGTCCCGAAATAGGGGCCATAAAACCTTTGGGTTACTTGGCCCGCTGGTAGACATATCCGCCATTTGTTGCATAGACGGTATCCGCTGTGCTCTTGGGATCATCAGCCAATGTAGGAGGCTTCACCACTTCTTCAGGTTTTTGCTCCTTTTCCGGCTCATCGGAGTAGCCGGGTGGTGCAGGTCCTCCGAAACCGGGTCCAAATTGCTGATATGGATTCTGTCCGGGCACAGGTCCTCCGAATCCCATGGGTACATTAAATCCGCCCGGGTTGGGTCCTTGGAAAGGTCCTTGGGGATTGGTCAGTGGCAATCCCTGATTAGTGAGGAATTCTGGGAAGGGTCCTCCTTGTGGTGGGAAGTTAGCTCCTGGTGGTGGAAAGCCATTTCCGGGACCTCCTTGTGGGGAATAGGGAGGTCCTTGTGGTGGAAATGGTCCTGTCTGTGTTGAAAATGGAGCTCCTTGTGGTGGGAAACCAGCTCCCTGTGGTGGGAATCCTGGTCCCTGTGAAGGAAATCCTGCTCCCTGTTGTGGGAATCCTGCTCCTTGTGGTAGAAAGCCTGCTCCTTGTGGTGGAAACCCTGCTCCCTGTGGTGGAAAACCTACTCCCTGTGATGAGAAACCTGCTCCCTGTGGTGGGAAACCTGCTCCCTGTGGTGGGAATCCTGCTCCCTGTGGTGAAAAACCGGGTCCCTGAGGAAATCCCCCTCCCTGAGCACCAAAAGGACCTCCAGCATTGGGATGAAGCTGGAAAGCGGCATTCGGAGCTCCCCCCGGGAAGGGCCCTCCATTGGGATAGGCCGAGGGCACCGGACCGATTCCAGGACCCTGCCCCTCGCCAGGACCTCCGCCGAAGCCGAAGAAGGGCGGGTAGATGGGCAGGGGGAAGTTTGGCGGCTGGACGGGCGGTGGTGGAACGTTGCCGCCCGTGGGAATGGCGTACCCCGGCGGCACTGGTAATCCGGTGGAGGGATAGAACCCAGACGGATCCTTCTGGACCTCCGTCGCGTCATCAGATCCAGTGGGTGCATCCTGTTGAGCACTGGGCGGAATGTAGTCCTTATCCAGGTGTCTCACATCACAGCTAATTAAGGGTAAAAGCAGGACCAGAACGGCCCATGGCTGCTGCATCGTCTCGTGGTCCGGATTTCGTTACTCTGGGAGCTTCCACGACGACGGAAACTATGTGGCCACGGGCCTCGAAGTCGGCACTTATAAGACAGCATATTACATAAATCGCGGCACGGCTCATTTCACTTTCCCATTCGACGAACGGAAATTGCTTTGCATCATCATCACAAAGGTTCCATAAATAGTCGCGAATGGTCTGCTGACCAAAGGTGCGAGGGGAAGTGCCAAAATTGAACTATAAAAATTAATTTGTCGGTCGGATTTTACATAAATAAACCAACGCCGAAATCGAATGCCAAATTTAGCATATGGTAAAGAAAAGAGACGATGAGCAGTGGCTCAATGAAATAAAGAAAGAAAGAAAGAAAGAAAGGAATAATCAAAGATAATAACATTTTTAACAACTACGAAGCAAAATCAATGTTGATAAGACCCAACAACAGATTTAAGCTTTCCAGTGTTGACAAGTTCATATTGAAGGAAAAGCTTTAGGGAGGGACTTCTAAATTATAAGCTCAGTTTAATCAAAAAGCTTTTTAGAAACCCTTTAAATTAGCAGAAAAGCTTGAAAAAAGTCACATCTTACAATCGAAGCTCTAAGCTGTTTAAAAAAAGCTCTATGGATTAGTCAAAGCTTTATGTTAAAATTTATCAGCTCAATAATATTATATTTCAGTTTTGTTAGTGTGTGTCTACAACTTGTACTCGCTAAATTAAAACATTATGAATAATCTGAATGCAAGACTGAAAACTATGAACACTCATAAATTAATTATAAATTTTATGTTCTGGTTTTAAATAGCCTAAAAACGTAGATACTTTGGTCGGTGTTGTGAAAACTCTGAACTTGTTAAAAAGTTCTTTAGTTCGATCATAATGTTTATGCATATTTTTGAAAAATATATATTTTAGTTTAATTCCGATATTTGCATTTATCCAAGAGTTTCCTTTTCCTAGGTTCCAGGTTTGAGGACAAAGGTTTTGTAAATGTCAAATAAACCAGTTGTCTATATAAATTATTCAAACCACTTACTTCTGACGTCCGATTACTGAACCATTAACATTAATTAATTTGCATTTTCTTTTTTTTTGTGTCTTTTGGATTCGTCTTCAAAGTTTTGGAATCGGCAATAAAAATTAATATAATTTCAGGTTTTGTAATTAAAAAATTGGTATTTGTTAAGCGCTGTTAACTTGATTATATAAGTTAGTACAGTAAAATCTTGTTTTCACCAGCTGAATTTTGTTAATTGTGTAAATTTGCTTAATATTCTTTTTCTATTCTTAGTTCTTAGAAGTCTGTATATGAAATTGTGTGGTTATCAAACAGATGGAGATATTATGTTGATCATTCCTTTATTCTTATGCATAGTTTTGAACCAAAACTACATATTTCCTATTCGTATATTTATATTTGTATAAAAAAAATTAAAAATCAAGTAATTATGGACAGACCTTTCTAAAATAAGCTAATATTAATTTCTAGGAATAATCTTATTAAATGATTTTTTTTGGGTGCGATTAGTGTTTGCTATAAAACCTATTTTATTTAAAAATTTTGATTTTGTTAAACAAAATTAGGATTAAATTAAAAAACAACATGCTATTAAAAATTTATTTATCAAAATAATTGGGCTTCCTAAAATTGGGATCTTAAGGCAACTTTCCTCATTTTATTATGTATTTTATTCTAAGTCAATTTTAATGTAATAAAATTATTGTTAGTATTTGTTCAGTTTTAAAAGCTCCTCCCTGGATGCCAAACCACAGTAAAAATACATTTTTATTTCGTATTATTGGATTATTTTTACTTTCGGTTGTTAACAAAGTTTACAATACAATAGAAAAAAAAAGATAAGATGGTGAATTTGGGGCAGAGTATGTATTTATTTACACTGTTTCGACGGGTTCAGTTGCAGACCTCCTTCCTGAGCTCCTTACTTCCTGTAGACATAGCCACCGTTGGAGGCGTACTGGGTGCCCACATCCACGGAGGGAGCAGAGTAGCTCTGGACAGCGGGAGCAGAGTAGCTCACCGAGGGGGCAGAGTACGACTGCTGGACGGCAGGAGCGGAGTAGCTCACCGAGGGGGCGGAGTAGCTCACCGATGGGGCGGCATAGGTCTGCTGGACAGCAGGAGCGGAGTAGCTGACGGCGGGAGCGGCGTACGACTGCTGGACAGCAGGGGCGGAGTAGCTCACCGAGGGGGCAGAGTAGCTAACCGAGGGGGCAGAGTAGCTGACCGAGGGAGCAGGGGCGGAGTAGCTCACGGAGGGGGCAGAGTAGGTCCTCTGGACGGCCGGGGCGGAGTAGGTCCTCTGGACGACAGGAGCGGAGTAGGTCTGCACGGGGGGCAGGTACTCGTTGCTGGGGGCGACATAGCTCTGCTGGATGGCAGGGGCGGAGTAGGTCTGCTGGACAGCAGGGGCGGAGTAGCTCACCGAGGGGGCGGCGTACGACTGCTGGACGGGCGGCAAGTACTCGTTGCTCAGGTGGCTCACATCGGCGGCCGCGCAGGCAAACAGGGCGAACACAATGAGGAATTTCTGCAAGTAGGATAACCAAAAACACTTCACGTTAACACATTACAAAATCACCATAAAAAATAATAAAAAAATATATTTTTGCTTATTTTGAAATTAGTTGGTACAGCTGGTAATCCTTTACTGACCATTTTGAGGGTCTGTGGGTTTTCGACTTTGGAAGCGACTGTGCTGGATGAGCGAGAGGCAGCGACTGATGCCGGTCCCTAGAGCGGGCTTTCAATTTATAGCGGCCGGCCGGTCCGAAGAAAAGCCCCGGTTTGAAGCGGAGCGGGCTTGAACTGCAGCGGCAACCGCCGAAGAAGAAGAAGACCAACGGCCAGCAGCCCAACAAGAAGCGGCGGCAGAAGTCGTCATCCATAAATTCAGCACACACAGCCAGAGGTGCCTGAACGTCAGAGCCAATTTCACGGCTAGATTTTCTCAAAACTTATTGTCAAAAAGAAATAAATTAGAAATAAAATAGGAAATTATTTAAAAATTGTTTAATACTTTTCAAAATAAAATTGAGAAAGCTTTATGCTACTATTGCCCAACAGTTATAACAAAAATTAATTTGTTTCTTCTAAATCCTATTGCAACTTTACGTTACTAATCATTTAGTCAGATTTGAAAAAATATAAGTAACATTTCAAATTAGATAAATATATAAAAATCAATTAAATGAATTTTAAAACCTTTTTAATGATGGTTAAGTGTAGAGGTAGCTGACTCTGAAATATGAAACAAACAAAAAAATTTCAGATATTATTTGCAAAGTCAATTATTTAACTGCTATTTACAGCTTATCACACTATATATATATGAAACAATTATTTTAACTAGGCAATTGGCAAACAATAATAAATTATAATTTAATAGCCCTTACACCTGCATTGTTATATAGCGTTTAGCAATAAATTGGGTAATTTGGCAGCACTAATCAGGGCGGGGGCATAAAAATATAAGGCAAAACTACCAAACGGAAAATCACATAAAAATTAAATTTAACATAAAACGAACGAAATCGCACATGCAAACGGGTTTGGCTCATTTACAATATTTTATTTTTTGCATCGACGCAACGGGTTTTTGGTGGGTGAACTACTTTGGGACACATCTTTCGAGGTGTCTCTCATCAGGCTTATTAGCGGGGGGTTCCGGGCGCTTGGTCTGGGATCGGGAGCCCAGAAACTGAAGACTCGCCCGCCATTCGAGCATCCAAATGGGTCTCCACTAATTAACATTCAATTAAACACATTAAAAGCGCCACGCAAGCTTTTCTCGTTTTAGCCACTTTTCGGTGGTTAACCGCAAATATGGGCCGACTCCAGAAGGAGAGCCATTTCCAGATCTGACCTCGTCCGAGACACTCTGCTAGATTGATGGCCCCCAGAATGTCGGGTTCGGAAACAGATCCACAGATCACCACTCGCACTTTCTAAAAAGCCATCAACACAAAAAGCCCATCAGAGAAGCCGGCAGAAGACGGCCTTGAGAACAGCCGCCGCAGAGTTACGAGTTCCCGAGCTGGCTTTACATAATAAGTAACAACTTTTACTCGCATTCACATCTTGTGGCTGCCCAGTGCCCGTGAACTTGAAATGCAGCGAGCAATAACGCCAATGCACAGCAACAAAAATTGATTAATTGGACGATTAATCTCTAATGATTATGTATTAGTTAATTACGTTAAAATTAGATTATAATTGGAAAAACAAAAATAAATTTAAAAATAAGTTTAAAATTTTTAAAAACAGTAAAACTAATTGGTAATCCTATTTGGGTTTGATTATAAATTATTCATTAAATGTTTTTATATTTGAATGACAAACAATACTAACTGCATATATAAAATTAATATTTGCTTAAATACAAATAAGCTTAATATGGATAGTATGTAACTAAAATCAACGATTCTCTAAGCACCCTTCATTCAAAAATTGAAAAATGTTAATAACTAATCAAGATTTGAATTTGAATTAAGAGAAAGTGTGCTTACTACTAATTCTAAGTTAAGGGTGTAATATATAATGAATAGTTTAAATTATTTTGTGCCTTGATTTCAGAAGCTGGTTCATCTCTCAGCGTAGAAATAAATTAAGGTTGGAACACCAAGCATGACGACAAGTTGATGCAAGTCAGGGTTCATTAAATGAAGTTGGAGAATCTTAAATAAAACATGAGTATTCCGAGAACTATAATTAGGCAACAGTGAACGTAAATTGCTGATCCCCAAAACAGGTATTTCAAAACAGTTATAAGAAAAAGACATATGTGTTATCGTTGTCGTTTCCGAAACTTTAAAATAAGAATACACAAACAACGTTTATCTCTCCCGCTTTGCTTAGTTCAGATCAAAATCAAAAACTACAATGATAAAAACTTTATGAATTGCATATCTATTACCTATTAGATTTCTCAATCGATAAGCCCAATTTCTGACTGTTTTCAGTCACTGAAAATTTAAATAAATATACGTAACATTTTATAAAATTATTTATTTTTATTATTTTTAATAACTTAAATTAGTAAACATAACCGCCATTGGAGTCGTACTGGGTCTCCTGGCCAGCGTTCGAGTAGGTTGCCTGTAAATGGGCGGGAGTGATTGTGTCGCCACCGATGGCCGCGGGAACATGGGTCTCGGGATTGAACTCTTCGATTCCATTCGAAGCGGGCTCCTCGTACAGATGGGCAGGTGTGATAGTGTTGGATCCAATTGCGACGGGGGGCTGTCCCTGGACATAGGCAGGGATCAGGTGGGCGGGCTGGTAGCTACTGACATCCGAACCAGGAACGACGGCCTTGGCCTGGCTATGAACGTAACTGGACTGCTGATAGGAGCTGGAATCTCCTCCAGGAACAACAGCGGGCTGATAAGAGCTGGAATCTCCCCCGGGCACCACAGTTTGTTGTTGCTGAATATACCTGTAGTGAGCCTCACGATCGGCCTGAGGAATAAACTTCTCTGGAGTGTAAGAATCAGCGCCAATAGCAGCAGGAACTGGTGCATACGTATCAGCTCCAAAAGCCGCTGGCACAGAAGTCTTAAGGTGGTAAGAGCTTGAATCGCCACCAGGAACAACTTCGGTAGCATCAGCTCCAGAAGAAGCATGCTTAAGATAAGCGGGAGTATATTCAGCGGTTTGGTAAGAGCTCGAATCGCCACCAGGAACAACCTCAGTGGACTTCAAGTGCTCGGGAGTGTATTCAGCGGGTTGGTAAGAGCTCGAATCGCTACCAGGAACAACCTCATCAGCAAGAGCTCCAGAAGAAGCCTGCTTCAGATAAGCGGGAGTATATTCAGCGGGTTGGTAAGACCTCGAATCGCCACCAGGAACAACCTCAGCAGACTTCAAGTGCTCGGGAGTGTATTCAGCGGGTTGGTAAGAGCTCGAATCGCCACCAGGAACAACCTCAGCAGACTTCAAGTGCTCGGGAGTGTATTCAGCGGGTTGGTAAGAGCTCGAATCGCCACGAGGAACAACCTCAGCAGACTTCAAGTGCTCGGGAGTGTATTCAGCGGGTTGGTAAGAGCTCGAATCGCCACCAGGAACAACCTCATCAGCAACAGCTCCAGAAGAAGCTTGCTTCAGATAAGCGGGAGTATATTCAGCGGGTTGGTAAGAGCTCGAATCGCCACCAGGAACAACCTCAGCAGACTTCAAGTGCTCGGGAGTGTATTCAGCGGGTTGGTAAGAGCTCGAATCGCCACCAGGAACAACCTCAGCAGACTTCAAGTGCTCGGGAGTGTATTCAGCGGGTTGGTAAGAGCTTGAATCGCCACCAGGAACAACCTCAGCAGACTTCAAGTGCTCGGGAGTGTATTCAGCGGGTTGGTAAGAGCTCGAATCGCCACCAGGAACAACCTCAGCAGACTTCAAGTGCTCGGGAGTGTATTCAGCGGGTTGGTAAGAGCTCGAATCGCCACCAGGAACAACCTCAGCAGACTTCAAGTGCTCGGGAGTGTATTCAGCGGGTTGGTAAGAGCTCGAATCGCCACCTGGAATCACTTCAGCTGCAACAGCCCCAGTGGAGGCCTGTGTTTGATAAGCGGGAGTGTATTCAGAAGGCTGGTAGGAGCTAGAGTCACCGCCGGGCACGACTGCTGAAGATGAGGAGGACGAGGAGGAAGAGGCGTAGAATCCATAGCCTCCGTCAACTGACAGCCCCAACTTCAGGTGACTGACATCTGCGGCGACCATGCCGACAAGGGCCAAAGCGATGACGTAGAGCTTCTGCAAGAGTCAAATAAAATAAAAAAGATTGGGATAAGAAAGTGTGTTGGGTAGCGGCGAAAATATCCGCGGTGATTCCCCCTAGAACCGAAACTCACCATGTTTGGACCGTATCTGTTGATCTGATGAGGGGCGTTTCAAGTTTTTATACCCACAAAAGATTATGGGCCTATGCTAATTGGAGTTTTGTTTTGATCTTCGCTTGATTTGGCTCCTCCAAAATTTTTAGTCCACCATCTGCCAGTATTTTCTTTTATTTGTTCTTTTTTGGGTTGCAAATTTGAATAGGTAACATAACAAAGCCGGCGATCTTATCAACTTGATTAGAACCTCTCCGGGTCCGAACGCCTTGGCCTTTCCGTCAATTAAACTATCGTCTGGCTAATACACGGAGAGAAAATTTGTCACACAGTTGTTTTATTTTGATAGATTTTATTGGATTTGGGTGAAACTGACCACCCTATAATAGCAACCACAAATGTTCTATAAAATCCAAAGTCTGTCCGTTTAATGTTGTATTTATAATGGATATATGAAATTAATGTGAAAGCGATGTATTAAATAAAAACAGACACTTTTCTTAATGAGGAAGCGATTTAAAATTTATTATTAATTATTATTATCAGCTTCTTTAATTTTAAAGTCTTTATGGGATTAAGTATTCCTTTTTGTTCCGTGTCCGACTTCATCCTTCCGATAGTTTGCTAAGTGGAGATACTGATTAGCGCCTGACAAGTTCAGCCGGGTGTCATAATCCGCTTGGTTCGGTAACCAGTTCCCCGTCTTTTGGCCAAGAGTCTTAGATCTGCCAATGAGTCTGCTAATTGGGCTTGGGGAAATCAATCGATAGGTGCTTAAACTCGCATCGATGTTGCTGATCAGATTAATTCGTTTTGGTTTTTTTATGACACAAGAATAGACTCGTTGTATACCCCGCAATAGTTAATTAATAAAGCCAAAAAGGCATCGTTTATTTTAATTTTAAGTGATTCAGTGTGCAGACTGAGAAATATCCAGTTTCGGATTAGTTTCGCCAATTTTGGCAACCATGCTGAATGCATTATGAAAATAACCTTTATATAAAGTTTCAGCTTACACTTTATGGATTAATTTATACGCTCGGCTGATTTTATGGTTACCATTTGGTGAAATTAGCTTAACTTAATAAATTTTACTGATTTTCATTATGAACGTTGAAGGGGAGTTGGTGCAAAATCGTATTATTAAAAATGGTGTAAGAGTATGGTATAATTTTGATTATATATTATATTAACCGAAAAAAGGGGTATATAATGAAGCTGGTTCATATGTTCTCAGCCAAAAATCTAGCATAATTAACGAACGTTGAACTGGGGAAAATTATCGAAACTTGTTTATGCCAAATCGGATTTTTGTTTATTGATTTGTTTTGTCAAATATATGAAAATAGATGGTTCGTCGTCAATGGAGCTTATATCTTAATTGTATGATAAATGACTAAATAAAAATGTATTCAATAATTGATGGAGTTCTAAGGTGGCGCTTTTAATGACAATAAAAAAAATTCATAAAAAATTATCAAAAAGTAAATTAACAAATATTTTAAATTATATTTATGGATATCTTAAGGTTATTTTATATAATTGTAATCTGTTTGCACCATTTCAGTGTCAAGGAAATGTAAATTTAATTACTTCACACCACAAATTTGCATTCCTATGTTAATAAGTGAATAGCTTTTAAAATGGTTTAATAAAGGTTTATGTATGTTTATATGTGCATCTATATATACAAGATTGAAGAAAAAATATACAAAAATATATATGACAAACATAACTATATATATGTATTCTATGTGTTTTCTGATAAATTTACAAACTTATTTATTTGATTTTATTAATGTTTTGTCTAGATTATACCTACAAAACTTGAAAAATTTTTACCGATTTATGCAGATAAGAAATTTTGATTGGTTTTGTGATAAAAATATGATTGCCCATAAAATTCTTTCATTATTATTTATTTGAAAGCTTAAATTAATAACAAAAGATCAGAAATGTCCCAGTATTTTTTTTCCATATTACCATATTATCCATTTCTCTTTTTATTCTTACAAATTTATTCAGTTAATTATGTGTCTTTATGTTTTGATCAGTCCTATTTTTACAGACTCCCGGTGACGTCAAGCTATTGACTGTATAAAATCTGGAATTATATCTTTAGAGCATGCAAAGTTTCAGATGCGGCCAGCTTTTTTTTCAGCCATGTCTAGTGTGAATCACTCGGATTGGCGGAGATTCTTTGACGATTCGGTTTCGGGCATCCAAACTCGTTTTGGAACATTAACTTTAGGCCTGAAAATATTCAGACTTCATGTCTTGCCATGTCTGGACTACAGTTTTTGTTTTGACCTCGCTTAGATTTAATTATGAATATTTATGCTTTGAGTGGTGTAATTAAAAGACAAGAACACAATAAAATATAAGCCTTAAATATATTTATGGCCTTTATGTAAAACAAATGTCAGAGTCTGTCCAAAAATCAGGTTGAGCCACAAAAGATTTATAATTATGGTTAAATCTTAAATGTATGTTTATATATATATTTATATATATATATATATATTTGTTTTCGTTCTTTCTCTTTGATTGCCAAACAATAGATCAAGTTTGAACAAGTTGTATATACATTTATTGATATTGATTATGCATTTAAGAGTCAAACTTGTTGGTGACTTAACAGAGGTGTGGATCTTAGATGGGAGCTTAGCCCTCAATTATTTTTGCCAGCTCTTGGACATGTACTGAGAGAAAAAACATCTTCCGACACTCTTTCTCACATATAAAGTTTGAATTATAAAATTATTAATAGGGACTTTGACTTAACAATTATTATTTTAATGTGTTTTTTTTTTGAATGATTCAAGAGTGTTTTATTTGAACAAAAACATCTGGTAAATATGTGTCATCGGCAATCGGTTGGTTATTAAACTGCCTGAGTTTAGTTCTGGTTTTGCCATTTTGTGAACTTTTTTTTTGTATTCCTTATTTAATTTGAAATTTTTTTGAAAGATATTACACCTTTCGGAAAATTTTTTGTTTGTGTTTGTCATTATTAATAAGTCTTAAGAAAGGGATTTGATAACTAGAGATATATGTTTGTGAGGCATATTTAAGAGTATACTTCTTTCTAGGATTCTTTAACAATATATTTAAATTTTGACCCGCTTTGGCTCATCATTTTTGGTCAGTACAAAAACCTTAATCTTTAGGTTTCCACTCTGATATAGTTGATTTTTCTCTGGTAGCCCCCGGTGCTTTTCAAATATTTGTGCAGCTCGCATGTTTGAGGATGGCAAATGTTTGCCGGGGGTCTCGGCCCTCGGCAGCGGCCATAAAACAATTGCGGAACCGCCGGTGACAAATGCGGCATATTGTTTTGCCCCACAGCCACAACAACAACAACAACAAAAACAACAACAACAACAGACCCCTTTTACACCTCAAAACCCCCTTTGGGGGTAAATATGCATGCATGTTGGACACACTTGTTAGCCAGGTATTTTGGCCACGTCTTGAGTTCGAGTCGCCGGCGATCGTTATGAGAAAAACGACGCTTAAATAAGACAAGCACGGTGAGCTCTTAAATAACGTTTGCCAAATTGCATTTCTGTTTAACATTTTGCGAAGCCCCACAAAACGATGTTTGCATGTTGCAGATGCTGCTCTTGAGCAATTCCCGACCGATGGAGATCTTAAGGTTAGGTTATGAATCCTAATCTGGAAGCTGGTCAGTAAGTCATAAGGTGGCATTGCCAATTTAAAAGTTAAAGCCCCATTAATCTGATAAACCGTTTTTTTTTTCTGACACAAATGATGTTAATTAAATAGTTAGCTTATTTTATGGTGAGTTTGTCAGCACTTCAGTGTGAAAAATGTTTATTCTTTTGCTTGTCGGTGTATTATTAAAGATTTTTAAAGAAGTTTTGCAATCAGTTTACGCAGTGAAAATCTTTCACATGCAGTTTTAGTTTAGGTATGTTAATAATTAAAGTCCATTTTAATATTAAGAAGCAAAGGAGTGTTATGTTAGGAAAACATTTGCTAAATTATAGTTTTTTTTTTATGATTGGTTTTGAATGGTAGCACTATTGTACATATATGGTTATACATATCACAAGTAATAACAGCGCCTGTCTATTAGCATTCATAATTCCACCATTGAACTCAAGATAGGCGACTGTTTGCCAAATTCTAGCATCAGCTGCGGCACAGCAAATATGTGTTCAGATCTCAATGCTAGATCAGCATGAATGTAAAACGCATTGGCTTGGGCTTATTTGTTCCGTAAATTCCCAGAGACTTGCCGTAAAGCAAACTGTTTCACGGCTAAATACGCCAGGTAAATAGACTGAGAAGCGCGTAGAACGGCGCTCCGAATTGGTTGACCGCCTTTTGTGCAAAATCAGTCACAGTTGTGCTGATGTTTTTTTTGTTTTTTGTTTTTTTTTTTTTTGGGATGCCACTTAATTGATTGACCAAATATCGCGGGGACTTTTCCATCTACTGCGTTAATTCGTCAAAAACGACGACGATCAATCGATTCGAAGGTTTCGGGTACTTGTTTGATTACTCGGCAGAAAAAGAGGTTGGCTAAATTCGGATCGCAGACCCTGACCTTCTCGTCTAGCCAAGTGCGAAACGTGTCAGAGTCCAAGACGAAATGGAATTAAATTTAATCATTGTTTTACGGCCATAATCCGTGAAAGTGAAGGGCAATCGAAGGAAGTCGTCTGCTGAGATCGGACAGTGTGGAGGTGTTGGTAGCAGAGCTTTACGACCAAAACGACACGTTAATTAAAAGTGTATTGAAAGCGAAATTAGCCCACAATTGTTGTGTGGCTCGAACAAAGAAACTTCTTTCTTGCAGAAGATCCATTTGATTTGCCCGCATAATAAAGCCATCATCGTCGTGACATCTTCCATAAACTACGGTGGGGTTGCAAACTGGACCCAAAAAAACTAGTTTGAGCATCATCATGGGGCTGAAAACCACTTTTGCGATCGCGTAATTCGCTCGCAATTACAAAATCAAGTTTACCCGACACTTGAGCATCTCGAGATCGATGCCAGATCCCCTCTGATTGGCATAATTAGTGGCATTTCAGCTGTCATCGGCGATTGTGCCGCAAAATGTCATTCAATTTGTCAAATGATTTTACGATCGCACCGGCGGAATCTGCGCAATTGGGTGAGACCAATGGGGTAATGTTTGCCAGCTATGGAATACCGAAGCAAAACGCCTCTAGAGGCTAATTCTGTCTGTGGTTCTTTTATAAATTCACTCTTAATACGTTATGTAAATACCAAATAAGCCTATTGATTTTTGCGGGGATTTTTTGCTGATTGTTTTTTCATAAAACAACAAAGATCTTATAAGCCAGTCTCTCAACTCAGCATAAAGCCATTTCTATTTAATAAATATTTTTTAAAATGTTATATTATTTCACTTCTTCCAGTTTTATATCATAAAAAAAACATTCTTCTGCCTTATTTACCCATCTCTCTCATTCAAATCAAAAAAAATTGTATTATTTAAATATTCCACCTTTTTCCGCTACTTATGTTCACACAGTTGAAAATTCGATAAGTATTTATTGTTATGATTTATGAAGGCGGGTTAGTCTCTGTTAGTCATTCGTTTTCAACGGGGAATACCATTGAAGTAACCTCCATATACGAAAGAGTTTTTTTGTGCCATCAGCTATTAGAATAATTTTGTTTTAATTATATAATTTTGGATGGTAATCAATTTGTGAATTTTTGAATGATTAATTTTTGTGATTTGATGAGAAAATTGGATATGGATGTAGAGCAAACCCATTTTGAAGACATACTGTAGTGCATACTCAATAGGAAACGAACCTTTTAGTTTATTTAACTGAATATTCAATTTATATTTTTAAGTCAGAAATTTGATGTGGCTTTTGATAAGCTAAAACTACTTATTCTTTTTAAAGAGATAATTTTCGAAAAGTCTATTGATTCCTAAGTTATGCTCAATAATATATTTTGATGTTAAGTAAATAATATTAAAACAAGCTGAGTTTAACAACTGCTAAATCAAATAAGTAAACAGATTTAAATATAAAAAGGATTTAATTGAAATCTATGATTATTCTTTAAAAACATATTTTTTTATAGAAACTTGAATGTATATTGAAAGCTGCTAACATTGTACTTGTATTGAAACAAACCGCGCAAAAACCGGTTTCGATTTAGTAAGCAGCCCATAAGTAGGTACACTTTCTTTTTTAGCTAATTGACGAATGCAGCCTAAAAGTAGGCGTTTTAATTATTAAGACTTGTCTTGGTGCACTAAAATAAATGGTTTATCCCTGTGCCGAGATCTTAAAAATACCCCGCCTTTCAATTAAGCCAAGTGGCTGAGGTAGTAAAACAAAAATATGGTTGCCTACTTGTAGGCAGACCCATTAAAAATTAAGCAAATATCAAAGGAACAAAAAGAAGGGGGGATAGTGCGGTTGTGGGCGATGCCTTGAGTAAAAGGACACTAAAATATTACGTGCACATGTTACATCGCAACTCGTCTTTGCCCATCTCATCTCCGATGAACTCAACTCATCTCGTCTGGAGACAAGAAAAGCCTTAAGATGATGATGACTTCAATAGCGACAGGCACAAATAAAAAATCAACTTGGCAAAAGCCTCAAGCCCAAAGCAATCAAGCGAAATGAGGTGCAGTTGCCACGCCCCCAGTCTGATGCGCCTTTCTTTTCCGGGGAAAGCCGAAAATAATCACAAGGCGACAAAATGTTGCATATAATGCGGCTGCTTAGGAAGGACCATAAATAAAAGCCTCAGGGCACAGGACCAGGATGGCAGGGCCGAAACACAGTGCTGCCGTAATTGGGGATAGAGAAATAAATAAACAGTAAATTAATATTATATTAATATATTTTCAATATTAACAGGCCAATTTTTGGAAACACAAAAATGTATTTTTAATTCATAAATGAATTATACCATTAACATAGACTTAAAATATTTTTTATAAAAATAACTTAAGTCAATTGAAAGTCTTTACAATTGTAATAAAATCTGGTAAAATATTATTGTATTGTAAGTAAATTTCAGCAAACATAACAAAAATGAGAGAATAATATTACAGAATTGGAAAACAATTAAAATAGTGCAACAGCTATAAAAAAGCCAGATATGACATCTCTGAATCGGACAAAGGACGAAGCAAGGATCAGCAGACTGACTGACTGATGGATGGATGGATGGTTCGTGTTAATTATTTTGCTAAATAATGCAAGAACAGCAACGAAAAATTTGACAAAATTTGATGCGCTCACATCGCCTACATTCCCATATTTTCTATTTTTCCCGAAAAATAAAAAAGCAAAACACTGAAATGAAAAATCGCAATTTCCTGGGCCCTGAAACCCGTCGGCTACGAAAATTTTCTATATAGGAATATAAACAACAATAAAGAGCGGACGACAGCGACGGCTTAATGAGTGACGGGCGGTCATATTAGATGAGATGCGATGTGTTGGTGTTCCTGTGTGTGTGTAAATAAGTGTGTGTGTGTGTGCCCCTGTTAGTGTCACTATAGCAGTGTATGGGTGTTGGTGAGTTATGGCACATTAAGCCCAGCTGCGACCACACTGAGATAAATGTATATTAATAAATTGTTATCACAAGAAATAAATATTTAAAAAAAAATTTTATTTCCAATTTTTTAACCCTATGATCTCTGAAAAATTGTTCTGTATATGATTTCTTGCAGGGCCATAAGAGTGACTGTTTTGTGCAGCTGTCACCCTATGCTTATACTATTAATACATGACAAGTCGATTTTCAAAAATTAATTTTATGACCAAATATTGATTTTTTCAGAAAAAAAGTTATTTTAGTCCAGCACATTCAATAGTGACATTTCTCTCACTGCATATGTGTGTGCGAAGGCTATATCTTCCTTTTTCGGGTGGATATCTGAACTCTTCTCGCATTCTTGGCCATTTGCATTATTCATGTGCTTGGGAGAGAGTTCTGAGGGGTGTGGTGTGGGTGGTGATGTGATGTGATGTGATGGGAAGGAGTGGAGAAAGTCGCGGTAGTTTTATTTTAAAGCCCAAGCGTTCATAAAAACCAAGCCCCAGACAAGTGCAGTTCGCTGTCGTGGGAGGTTCTGTGATGGGGAACATAACTATATACCCTTTAATCAAGCTATAGTCAGATGATATCGTTGGAGTGCATTGAGAGATACGTGGTCCTAATAAGAAATGCGAAATATATTTCTAATTATTATCCTAATTATTAATTACCGTAGTTTTATTACCTTAATTTTGTTAAGCAATAAGTCTTTAAATCGCAGGGTTTCTACCATGCTGGTTGGAATTATTTATTTGTGTAGTTTTTATGAATGTCTTGAAAAAGTAAAACCTTAAGCCTTAAACTTGAAGATTCCTCTTTCTCAAGAGCGTGGTCGTTTGAATCCGCATCAAATCTAAATTCGATTAATTTAATTAAATTTTACAAGGAGACAAAATTATGTGTCTATTTGAATTTTTAAAGAAATTCCAAAATCTTAAAAGTAAAATTCATTATTAATTTAAGAAGTACGATATTTATATATAAATAAAATTAAACTAAACTAAAATATAGTCGTAGAAGTTGTAGAAGTCGTAAATGTATTGTTGGCAAGGAGTCAAGCTTTTGAGCCATTTTCAATATTATTATTATTGGATTAACGGACTGGATGTTTGATAGCTTTTGTTTTGAGATATTTAAATATAGAGCATTCCCGTGGTCATGGAGAATTATTCGGGTAAAAGCCTCCCATCTCTTTTAAGTTCGCTTGGCTGAACGCTTTTGATGGCTTTTTTGGGGTACGTCCTTCGTAGTTCGTCCATGAGACCGCGAGTCCATGGTGTGTTGATGCTGATGACAGCACCAGAATCCGACGAGATGAGGGGCTGGGAAGCTAAGGAGACCACGTCGACCTCATGATGAAGTTGTCGTTCATCGTTCTTCGTTCATCGTTCATCGTTCATCGGGGGGCTGCTCGTTAAGTTGCCTTCAAGTCAAGTTGTTTGACAATCTTCGCAGAAAGATTCGCGGGGGCTAAAGCAGGGGAAAAAAGTGTTATAAATTGCATTTAGTGTCGGGCCACGTCATTGCTGATTTGTTACGGCTGCCACGGTTAACTAAAGTTGGGGGGATGGGGGTGGTGGTAAGGTCAAACTCCAGGCCTTTAACAATGGCTTCTGTCCGCACTCCGGTAGACCAGATCCCAGATTTTCGATTTCAGAACCCACATCTCAGTGTGCTTCCCCTGTGCCAGCGCATATGCAAATTTGCGCTGGCAATGATGCGTTCTGGAATTCCGAATTGTTTACAAATTTCCAACAAAATGCTAGCGGGAGGAGCCTAGATATGCTAAAATAAAACTTCAAGTCATAAACTAAAGACTTTGTTTACAAATTAAATGCAGCATGCAACAAGCGACATCTTCATCGCGGCCTGGGAGGAAACCCATGGCAATATCCATATCCTCGCCTATCCAGATATGCGACTTCAGATAGAGGCCTTTGCTTTTGCTTATGAATTCGCTGGCCAGAGGTCTGCCTGGATCCCCTCCACCCTTCCCTGTTTTTAATCCCAATCCCTCCTGGCGCTTGGGTGTGATGTGTCCGTTGCACTGTCCTCCGGTCTGTCCGTCCGTACAGTGAGAAAAAATATCCAGGGAAATATAACAAAGTTTGAGGTGTTTTTCATATTTAAATTAAATGTACATTTAAGTAAGAAAAACACCTCAAAGAAGGGGTTTGAAGACTTTTGAGATATATATCATGATCATCTAATGAAATTTATTTGGTGTATGGTTAATGGTAGTTGTTCATTATAATTAAACATGCGTCACAGTTAGTCGCTAGGTAAGTATGCAAAAATTGTTATGTACATAATTTGGTATTAATATAGTTTGTTATTATATTTGAAATGCGCCAAGAAGAAATTCGGAAGAGATTTAATATCAATTGCTAAATTAATAATAATAGAAATAGTTACCTTTTGCAGCTGTCCGTCTTTTTTTAAATATAGATTTGTAAGATTATGAAAACATCATATAAAAATATATAACATCTCATTGCACTTCATATGAGTATTTTTTTTTGCCCCTGTATATGTCCGTTTGTCCATTTTGTCCGCCGGCTCGTACTTTATGCCCACCGTATGCAAAGCAGCCCGCAGCCCAGCTACATGTGTTTTACATGAATTTTAAATGATATGTTAAATAAAAATGCGCAGCTAAACAGCCCAAGGCACCGCTCCACAGTGAAGACAACGAAAACGGACACGGACACGGGAATGGGATTGGGATCGGGAATGGGAGAAGCAACCACTGCAGCCACAGTGACTGCAAAGAGTGCGTGGACAGCTCACAAGGCACACGTAGGCATAAAAACAGTGGGCGCGAATTTGTGATCCCGTAGATACTTGATTTACTTCGCTCGACATTAGATGGCGTGTTATCAAAGTTTATTGTCCAATTAAATAATGCTGAAAACTATTATAAAAAGAAAGCGTTGATGAGAAAATATTTTTAACACGACTGAGACAATGGAAAGAAATAAACAATAGATGGTCCAAAAAAATTCGCTTGCAATATGGTATATTTAGTAAGGCTATATGGAGATTTAAATTTTTTAACTTATCGTATATATGCTACTTTCATTTGGCTGTTTACTATTTAAATATTTCGCAATTTTAATCAAATTTAAAAGTAGACCTATTTAAATTATCGATTCAAAAATACGAACTAAAATTATAATACTTTTAAATCAAAAAAACAAGCTTGTATTAAAATGAAAGTAGGGTTGATTAAAGTAAATTCAATAAATATTAATAGCTTACATATGCCAAATCTGGTAAATAGCTAAAAACAAGAAATATTTTATAAAAAATATTTCAAAGTCAGAAATGCCCACTGTGCAGGCGTACCAAAGGGCAGAGAAATGGGCGCGGGGAGCTGGGGCAAAAACTATGCAAAGTTTATGCGAATCTAAAATATTTGCACTGGGCAAGCGCATGCGCAGCACACTCAATTGTTCAAATACATTTATATATATCTTAAAGGCAGGCCAAAAACAAAAAAATAGGGAAAAGGAAAATCCAGCAGGAAAGGGGAAAACTGGGCAGCAGCCGCCGATGGCCGATGGCCGGAGTTGAATGTTGGATGTTGGATGCTGCCTGATGCTATCAATTCAAAGTCAAATGGGGGGACAACAAAACAAATCGGCGCTGCATCTATAATGAGCCCCGGCCAACGTGGACCGAACTCAGATCCCTGGCTCAAAAATAAAAGAAAAACAGGCCGGGCCAAGGCCCCGAGTCGGAATTGATGAGAGCGGGCGACCATATGGCCAGCGGGCTCGGGTCCAAACCCAGACTGGCATTTGGGATCTGGGATCTGGGATCCAGGTCCAGACTCGGGGTCCGATGTTTTGACTTGCATGTGCCTCATTGAGTTGTTCTGTTCTGTTCTGTTCTGTTCTGGGCGAAGTCCCCGGCCCCCGATCTTCTTGGGCAGCACGATCGGCTACAGGGACACCCACCCAACGCACACCCACAATTGGGGTCAACAAAATAATAAAGAGCCTCCTGGGGTTTCCAAAAAAAATTGGGAACCCCGATTGAAACATTCTTGTATTTTAACGGATTAAAAAATATTTTTATTCCATTTCGTAATACATTTTTGGGGTTTTTCTAAGGGCAAATAATTTTATGAATTATTATAATAAAAAATACATGTATTGATCAAAACTATTTTTGGATTTTTAAAACAATTATTAACATGCTTTATTAGTATTCCCTAAAAAATCAGAAATATTTAAATATAAAAGATATAAAAAATTTATTTATTAAAGGAAATACGTTAATTTTAACAAAGTCTCTATGTCAATATATAAATAAATTAAATTAACTTAATGAATGAAATGCAAGTTAAGCCAATTAAAATATTTTGTATCATATTAATTATAAAGAATTGGAAACTTGATTGTTCCACTGCTAGCATTTTGACCGCAGGTGTACCCACAGATACGTCCAGTGCCCTGGGGCCATCACCGTTCCTAGTCCGATTCGCATTGATTGCAAAAATTGTTGAATGCCGCACAATTGAATCCGGTCGCGGGTCCATAAATGTCTTCATTATGATCTTGAGTAGTTTGGCCAATTTGCTGGGTCTAACTGACCAACCGATAATCGAGGATATAGAGGATATTGAGGGGTTTTCGACCACAAAGTTGAGTGTGTTATTCAATTTTGAATTTGAAATGGGAGCATGTTGGAAAATACTTACATTTAAAGCTTGTGACAATTTTGTTACAAACAAAAAACTACAACTGATATAATTGAAACGGATGCGACATAATTGTATACCGGTTAAAACATATCACAAATATATCTCAAGAGTTATATTAATTCTCTTGATTTTAAATTTTAAATATAACAAATTCTGTTTTAACGCAGTCTCTTAAAGAAATATGTGACATTTATTTTGATGTGGCGTTATGGAAAATTTTATAATAAATATCGATCTGTCAATTTGTCTGTGCTCTCATTATTTAAGTAAGATATTAAAATGTATAAAACAATGAACTTCTTTGGTCGTTCTTGGGGGAAAATTCGCAGTTGAAAAACTGTGCCAACACCCGGCAGACGAATTACCCATGTGACTGAAGGAAAAGTATGCAAATGCAACCGAAGTTCTTGTGGAAATCGGAGTTGGAGCTAAAATCGCACAAGGAAAGGCAAAGGAAAAGGCAAATCAGGCATTAAATTGCTCATGAGGCCGACAATTTCTTTAAACACAGAGCGCAGAGCAGCGGCTGAGTTGGTAATAGAAAAGGATTTGACTCGATTGAACACCCGAATTTGCAATTTTCGAGTTAAGCTCCGTTGCGCCCCCAACGCCTCGGAAAAAATGGTGGGCGGTGAGCTGAAATTATAGCCTGAGCCCAGGCAAGTGGAAGAGCAAACGGAGTTTTTGCCGTCTTTTTTCCAATTGCAGCCTATTTTTTTTGTGTTTTTTTTCGGGGCCATCTCTTGGCCAAAGCACTTAACACGTCAACACGGTCGCCGGCACTGTTTTCCCAAGCAGTTTTCGGTGGGAGTTGCGATTTGGACGAACCAACGGAGCGGGAATACGCTACTTCAGTGGGCCAATAAATACAATTTTTAGGAAAAAATATACTTTAATTGTCAAAATTTTTAAAAATATTAAATAAAATATTGTAAAGAATGGTTTTCTTTTACAAGCTTTTCAAGAAAATAATTAAAATTTGATAATTAATTAAAAAACTTATGTATAGTATTACCAAATTATTTAACTACTCAAATTATAACCAAAACATAAAGAACACCTTATAATTGCTTAACCTTATTTATCATATTTATGGATTATTGTATTATTGTTTTATCCACCAAGTTTGCCAATAAATACGCAATTATAAAGCTTTAACGTTTAAATTTTTGTAAAGTGAGTAATGCAATTTTTGTGAAATACTTATGCGCTGTAAGGCAACTTAGCTTTTGAATTATACGCCTATATTAAATAAGTATTTACTGTTTTTTTTTTATACAAAAAGAGGTAATTTTATCGGTTTTTAAATATTGTTATTTTTATTTACATGTGTGAGTTTTTTTAAGCGACGAAAGGCTTTTATTAAGCGCAGTATTTTATTATTTGATCATTTTTTAATGACAAGACTTCATTTTAAACTTTACTAATGATTGCATTTATTATTAAATTATTTTAGTATTATTTGTTGTTTAACTCTTTTGAATTATCCCTGACGCCCTTAATAAAACAATGACCCAAAGTTCTCTGGTATTCACTACAATTACTCATAGACCTTGCAAATGAAGGAAACTCCATCATTCCCCTGACTTTTCTGCCTTCACCCAGTATTTGGGCCATATCGATGAAAACAATGTTGCGGTATTCTGCCTTATGCTGACATGATTACCCAGCTAACCAGCTGCCGAGCCAGAAACCGAAGCCAAATCCAAAGTCGAGGTTGATTGTAGGTGCAAGTTAGGTTGCACTGGGAAAAGTAATCCAATTTCAACGGGGTTTTTTTTTTAATGCCTGCATGAACATTGTTTTTATTATTTGTATTCTGCACAAGTTATTTGTTTGTGCACAAAAAAGGAAATTAAAAATTAACTTAAGAAAATATTTTAATGTATTTTGGAACCTATATATATATATATATATATACATTAACATTAACAGAGCTTTTAGGTTCCAAAATACATTACATATAATGATAATGTAATGATAATTTTTCGCAGTGTGTGAACTCACTGGGATTGAGAATGGGATTGGGACTCGCATGTTGCATGCCCATATAGATGGATAAGATGGTCGAAGATCGATTATTATCTATTTTGGCAGAAATGGATCGTGATCGATTTATGCTGAGCGGGGATAAGGCTCTTCAACAAGGTTAAGTGGCTGCCGAGTCTCGAAATAGTATTTATAATGCCCCTTTTTGCCATCCGAGCTGTTAATGCGGCAACAGGAATTTAAGTAGACATGGGGAAAAATTTCCCCAGCTCCACTGAGTGGATTTGTGCTATCAAAAATATCGTATCGATTTGATACAAAAACCGATTTTGAATAGCGTAATTAGCGAAATAGAAAAATGTAATCGTAGTGTCCCCTGACATATCTGTTATTGTCAAGTTGACTGTTCGCTTAGCGTTAGCCCTTTCGATTTGGTTAGTATCGTAATATCTGGAAGAACAAATAAATTTACAAATTACCGATTTAAGAGTGGATATGTCGACGTCTCCCGAAGATCGGTTGCGTGAGAGCCTCAACCGCTGTCTGTCCGACTCGCTGGTGAAGGGATTCGGAGGTCTGGTGATCGGGGGCGTGGTCACGGTGCTCTTCTTCCGGAGGCGCATCTTTCCCGTCTGGCTGGGCACCGGATTTGGCATGGGCATGGCTTACCGGGGCTGTGAGAAGGAGCTCAACGATGTGAAGTACGCCCACCGGAAGTGATCTCTGGACAGGCGGACACTGAATTTTACTTATGCTTACTACGATTGATTAAATGGCTTGTGTTTACTTAGAATGTGGAACGACACGAGGAAGTGAACTCGATGAAAAATACAAAATACAAAAAACTCGTATGCTGGCTTTAAAAATCATCAAAATAAACACGAATTAAATTAAACCCTTTAAAATCATAGAATATGTGGCTGTAAAATTATTATTTAAAAATAATTTTTTGTTATCTAAAAATTTGCAATCTGCTTCTCAAGAAACCAAGTAGAGTTTGCCAAAGCCCCGCAACCTTCGATCATTTCTTAACCAATTCAGGTAATTTTGACACTCGAATGTATGTATATTTTCCAAGGCAAGTGAAAGCTCTGGTCTGAACACTATTCAAGCAGCCTTAAGTCAGTCTAATCACGATCTAATTTCCGATCGAGAACTAGTGATATACATATGCCAATCGGCGACACATAATCTCCCATTTTGATCAGTTCATGTTGCTCTTTTATGTTCACCGATCGGGCGATCTGGTGATCGTTTAAGGGCTCCATAAACCGTCTAATACCGTTGCAGGCTGGTGGTAATGCGACAAGTCCACCGAAATTCCCTCTGCCTGCCACTCACTCTACTCAGATCTACCTCAACTTACCTTCTTCTCCGAAAGATCGCTATTCGCGATCCATTTGCCAAGATATAGTGGAGAGGGCTGCACTGAGAATCCAGTCTGCTTTCGAGCCAAGCCAATCCAGTCCAATCCAATCCAATCCAATCCGATCCTCAGATCAACCAGGCGAAAAGCTGCAGTCAAAAAACTGGAGGAGAGATTGTGTAGCACGGTCGGCAATTATAATATATACAAAATCCATTACGGTTCACAGGTCAAATGTAGAAATTGAGATAGATCCGCGGCCAGAGGCTGGATTTGGTTCATTGGCAGCTTTGCACGTTGTCCCCCCTCGAGATTCATCTGCAGGTATCTTTTTTCAGTGCTGCATAAATCAGCTAAAACCCAATTTCCAATAAAAATTTGTAAATAATAATAAAGCTAAACTATTTTTGTAGAAAACTTAGACAAGAAATTTTTTTATATATTCGTTTATAGAATAAACAGATTAAAACAGTATTTATTGAATATATTTTGGAGAGTATATTTATGAAAACATTAAATATGTAATTATATAAGAATTAATTAATTTATTAGTATTTCTAACATAATTTTAAAATTATTAATTATGAATATCGAAGTATGTGCATGAAAAAAAATAAATCCAAATTTTGAGAGCTCTCCCCAATTTCTAAAAATTATAACCAAACTAAATTACTGAATTTAAATAAAATTGTAAGGATCTAAAAGCAAAGTAGTTATACATTCTGTTTCAATATTAACCATTCTGTTTATTTAAGCTTTAACTACTTTTAAAATTACACATTCTTTAAACCAACAAAATATTAAAGTAAAAATTGATTTCTTAATAAGAATGCCATTGCTTCACGTTGTGTCACGATTTTAAATTATATTTGTACCCTTTTATAAATACTACTTTTTTTGTAGGCTGACTAAATGGCTGAAATGGCAGCACTGATCCTGTCGACATCGTCATCGTCATCGTCGATCAACGCTCAATTCAGCTCAGTTGAGCCTGTAGCGCCGCATCGCATCGCATTCCATGCCCATCAAGATAGTCGAAGACCCATAGCCTCCATCGGTTACATCCCTCCGATTCCCGATTCCCGATCCCCGATTCTCGATTCTCGCGGAGCGGCAATCGTGATCGACTCGAACTCTGTATTCTGGATGGTGGATTCGGGATTCTGGACTCTGGATTCTGTCTGTGGCTTCCACTCGCCGCAGCTCAGAATTCGGCAGCAATTTTTCCTCGCCGTTTTTTTTTTCACCTTTTCCACTGCCTGGCCATATATATACGATATACACGATATCCGATGCGGCGACAGATTCGTTTTGGCAGCTACGCAGTCTCCTGCGGAGATGATCAATTCGGTTCAACATCGACTAGTTCCTTTGTTGAGAACTTTAAGAAAAGAAGTCGTTATATTTATTGAATGTTAGATTCAATAAGATTATTTAAGAAATATTTTAAGAAAGTTATATTTGAAAATGGACCTAATAGTTTAAGTAATGAAACATACAATATATTTAATAAAATGAATATGAATGAAAAAATCATACAATATTTTCGGTTTTTTTAAATTTAACAAGAAATTTATGGCTTAACTTAATAAAAATAATTGTAATTGATAAGCCCTATAAATACTTTTATAATCTTAAGTTCCCCTTTTAATTCCTCATTTTTCGTGGGAACTAGTTCTCGGATCACATTTGGACAGATCCGGCCAGTTACAATCTTCGGCTACACACCATCCCACAAAATCTGAGGCCTAGACCAAGTGGCCAAAACCATTCCTCTGCACTCGAAGCTCTCGCGCTCTCCACGTTTAATAAGCAATTTTGATTTGGAGCAGATTATGTGACGACCGAACGAGCTGCAAGTTCAGGTTGCATGCCACACTGATTCACTGGACCATTGCTGCCTGGCTACCGATACACTGCGAGAATATTATCTTCAATGGCATGTACATATTTTGTAAGGTATTTGTATTGTATTAAATAAAAACAAATATATTCAATTGTTAATATTTGTTAAAGTCTTAGGCATTTATCAAATTAACATATTCTTTCCATATATTTTATTAAAATAAGCATTATAATTTTTGTTCCCTTCTTCGATTTTTAATAAATCATCTAAGATAATGACTTATAAAATAGTGGTTCATATTTGCTAATATATATATATCAGGCCATTACAATTCTCAGAAACTTCGCCAAAGAATTAAACTTCTAATTAAAATTGCTGTTTGTTCAATAGACTTTTATATTTTTTTTACTTTTTGTTACAACTTTTTAATGTTTGGAAAAACAAATTTAAACCAGTCTTTACATGTTCAAGGCTCTTTTAAATTTGTAGAATTTGAAGAAAAGCATTTGCATGTCTTACTATTATTTTAACCACCATCAATTGACTACAAATTTTCACCCAGTGTAACCGTGCCGAAGGAGCTTTTGACTGCGACTTGCACTTGACTTTGTCGCTGACCCGGCAAAGATTTTTAACTGGGACTTGTTGCCAGTTCCCCGGCTCCCTGATGCCGATACTGTTTACATGGAACTTGTACTGATTGCTCCTAGTCATGCCCCCGATTTGGAGATTCGCAATTTTGTGATAAGCGCCCCGAGTAGCCGAGAGTTCATTTTCGCAGGAATTGCCTGCATTTTTTTTTATTGAATTTTAATTGGTCAAATGCTGATGAGTCTATGAGCCTATGAGCCAGCCAATCCAAAGCAGTGCAGTGCAGTCCAGTCTCTGTGAGCTGTGCATTGTGAATTGTGAATTGTGAATTGTAAATTGTGAATTGTGAGTCCCTTGAAGATCGCAAAAAGCATGTGCCTGATGGCCAATCCGGAATGGCAAAGGTTCCCAAGAAAATTTAGATCAATTTTCCTAATTTACCCGGGCCGCGGCGATTGCGTGTCGTGGCGTGAAAAACGGCACTTGAGGAAAACCCACAGAACTCGGTGGAAATTCCACCAGCAGAGGAGGATGAGGAGCAGGCACTAGCTGGGGCAGCGGAAAATAAATCACGACTCAAGTTTCGAAAGCGCGAAACTGTTACCAAAGCACTTAAACTTAAATTGGCCAAAGCGAGCTGCGAGCTGCGAGCTAATCCAGCCAAGATCCCACAAAACCCCGACTTTTGCCCGGGCGGGGAGTCCCAAATTAGAAATAGTGTAGATAGATACGCCAATAGAATTTATAGCGAGCCTCGGACTGCGTTCCTTTTGCTTTCCAACCGCTGATGCCGATGCCGCTGCTGCTCCCACTCCCACTCCCACTTCCACTTCCACTGCCGCTGACGCTGCTGCTCCTCATGATCATGCCCTGGTCAGGTTAATTTTGGGCACGACCACGCGGCCATGCGGCCATGTGGATGACGATGATGATGGCAACGCACGAAGGAAGCCGCACTGGGTGCACTGGTGCAAAAAAAGTTAGCAACTGGATTATTAGGATCATTTTGAGTAAATTTCCGGACTGCATTTTCAAATACATACAATTAAAATGATACAAAAGTTGCCCAATTTAAAAAAAAAACAAACCATGAGAACATAATTTTTCATGATTGGTGCCCCTATATAACTATAATTATTATGGTTCCTAATATATATAAAAAATAAATAAATAACTATATATATATATATATATATATTTATTTATTTATAATATAATAATAATTTATTTAAGGACCATTTATTAGAAATATTGTATTATTTCATTAGACTTTCTAATTAAAAATTTATATGAAAGTCTGAAACATAGAAACAGTTAGCAAATCAAATTGAGAGTTTGTGTATTAAAATAATTGGGTATTTTGATTATTTGTGAACAAAAAAAAATGCGTGAATAAAATAAAGTGTTTAAATCAACGAAAGTTTATTTTTCAACTAAGAAATCTTTGGAACTACAATTTTAGAATATGTCTTAATACAATAAAATCTGTTGTCACAATGAATTTGTGAAAAAAATATATTTTACCAACGAATATAATATATATTTACCATTCCCCTTAATGCAATTAAATTAATTATTTAAATTACAAAAGCAAACATGCTTAGCCCTTGAGCGTTTCAAGCAAAACCAAGCCATTTCGTTCAGTGTAGAACTGGATGAGCAGGGGGTTAGGTGGCGGTCATGGAGCTGAGGCAGAAACGTGCTCAGGGATCGCAGCTTAAGTTTAATGGAACCAATTGAAGATATTTTGTGGGCAAGTGATAAAGTTGTATGCCCAGTTGGTGGGTGCCTTCGTTGCTGGAACTAGGAACTTGGCTTTTCCATCATCAGCAACCAAAAGCCAACAACCAACAGCCAACAACCAACAGCCAACAACTCAGTGCTGCAAGTTCACTCCACGAACCCATTAAATGATGCGTAAGCCCAACGTGATCATGCGTCTCCGAGGGGCCAGATCACACGATTCTGATACGCAGAGTGGAAAACCTGAGGAGAAATCAGCGTGAAAATTGCCAGCGCTGAGTTATGTGAAAATTGCGGAAGAATTTCGTGAGGCGGCTTGTTAGTAGATGGAAGCAAAGCAAAGCGAAGCAAGGCAAACCAAGCCACAGCCACAGCCACAGCCAAAACCAAACTCAAGTCAAACTGAACTAAACTAAAGTAAACCAACATTGAGGAGCCAGATCCAAAGGCAATTGGCCTGCAATCAGTGGGGGAAGTGGGTGAAAGGCGCTGCAAACGGGGTTGGGAAGTAGGTTAAGGTAATTCCCAAACACACAAACATATGGCCAACAAATTTCATCTGCAATTGCAGTGAGAAAATAGCCAATGTTAAGTCTTTCCATCATAAGTGGGCATCAAAAAATTACTTTGTTTTTTAAACCTACATATTTTGGTTTTACCTTTTTGCAAAAACATTTTGAGATTTGATTGTGTATGAATTTATTTAATTTATTTAAAATATAAAAATTTAACGAATAACAAATGGTTTAATATATTAGAACCAAATAGCAAAAAACATTTTTTGGTTGCTATCTTTAAAACTTGTTTTCTGAATCAAATTAAATCATAATGATTTGAATAAATTTATGGTAGAAGCTAAAATAGTTTTTATAAATTATACCTCAAATTTTTTTAATGCTTCCCATTTTAAATTCTGCAATCTTGACTTGCTATTTTTTCCCTTTTTTGGTATTTGGATTTTCCCGGACAGTGAAAATCTATGGGATCATTTGCAGTTTCTGTTGCTGTCTGTGACGTCACGCTTCCGCTGCCAACCAATCAATCAAAGAGCCGTCAACTCCATAGCCTCTTTCTGCAAAAAAGTTCTTTGACTTCTTTGTGGCTCCGTTTGCGGCCTTCTTATTTATTTTGGCTCATTTTTACGCTTTATGCACTGCGCGTTTCCCGTCTCACCTCCTAGCCCCCAATTTTCCACTTTTCAAATGGATCCATCTCCATTTCCACATTTCCACCAGCCAAAACCCCGCAATACCCCTTCCTTAGTTTCCCTGCGCTGTTGTCCATTAAATTTGATACCCACTTACTTGGCCAATAAAATTAACCTAACTCAACTTGTTTGGCCTTTGTCATAAAGGTGGGCGAAAGACCAAGAGAGAGAGACGACAGGAGGGGTAAGAAAGCGATGGCCAGAGGGTCTTGGGAAAGAGACGCACTACACACATTGCTCTTTGCTTTAATGTCAGACATGCAAGTGTTTAATTTGTTTGCTCGAGTCTCGTCTGAAGATGGTCGCAATTCCCAAACGAATCCGAATGAAATATCCCCTTTCTAAAAAGGAACGAAAATAGAAAATATAAACCACATTATTTGCGTGATTTGAAGTATTCAATTTGGAGACATCTTAATGGGATTACTTGCATATTTGATTCCCTTTCCACAATCAATGGTGGGTCAACATATTCACCAACATTCAATTATAAATTGTTCTGCAAGTTTTTATATAATTAAAGTGGCAACATAAAGAGGTATGATACTTTGAAGTTGGGTTAAAATTGCTCAAATACTGCCAAGCTTAGAGAGCTTTGGAAATGCTATGAAAACTTTGAATGAATTTTTAATAAGAGAACTAAAGGACAAACTAAATGTTGTATGTCACCTTAAATCGGTATCTGTGTCCTCTATTTATTCAAATTATGGTCAGCTTTCTGCTAGCCCTCAATAACTAAGAAAAAAGCCAACATACAAATCGGCAAAAATAATTAATCATTATTAAAATTAAAAATTGTATTGCAGATTCTTAAAAATTAAAGCACAAACTTTAAGAGGCACAATTTTGTTTAATTTCTTGTCCACATTTCATTTTTACTGGATGTTTCTTGTTTTCCAAATGCATTATCGTCGAGGCCAGCTGAAATCTCACAGAATCGATGGACCGATCGATGGATGACCCCAACTCCTGGAAAAGCACCTCAACCTCATGTGGTGAACGCATCGTGAGCGCAAATAAATTAGCGGCCGCCAAGTGTTGACGTTTATTGTCAAGCCAAGCCCCAAAAAAAGCGACAGAGAGCGAGTTCGAAACCGAAACCGAATTCCCGGCAGCAAAATATACAAAAAAAAAAAAAAAAGCCAAACGAAACGAAACGAAACGAGCGACACTTGCAGCGGAGTTGCAACAAGATACGCGTCGCACGTTGCAAGTTGCAAGTTGCGCATTGCACATTGCACATTGCCGCACGCTTTTGGTCAATTTCAATTTATTGCATCAAGTGAAGTGACAATCGGGTTAAATGGGCGGGGAATGTGAATGGGAATTGGAAATGACAGTGGCAAGGACCCAAGTGTCCTATTTAATTGGTGACCTGGACAATGTCTAAATTGTCGCACCTTTTTCAGACGCAATTCTCTGCGATTTGGCTTTGGATGAACACGAGTACCGATGTTTTAGAATCATTGGAATCAAAAATCCACTGCATTTTAAAATGGCCACTGAATATTACTTATTTATTTATTACTTGCGGCTTTTTATTCTTGACGGAAAATATACTTATTTTGAAGACTGAGCAATTTAAAATGCAATGGACATTTTAATAATTTTGTTTATATTTTTTTCTCTATATTTTTTTGATTTAATCTTAAAGTATTATGGATACTAAGTTTGATTTAATAACGTATTTTTATTCTAATATATTTGTTACGATATGATATGATTTTCAGACCTTGTGTAAATAAATAGTTTTACGAGTATTGGATAATAGTCAATTTGTTATTAAAACTAAATCCTTGTTTGTATTTTTTTTTTAGCCTTTTCCCTTTTACAACATTTATTTTGTCCATTTATTTTTCTGGCCAGCGAAGCGAAGCGGCAGAACGCTTAAAACTCGCCCCCTTTTTTTTTCTTTTTGGTTGAGAAAAAGAGGTAACCAAATTTAGACCGAGCGCGTTGCAAGTTGCCTGTTGCCAGTTTCCAGTTGCCAGTTGCAAGGCAATTAAAATTTTGCGCCAAACAAAAAACCGAACAGAGGGGTCCCCGGATCCTCCTCCCTGCTTCCGTCTCTTTCTCGTCGACATGTTGCCGTCTCTTTCTCGGTGTTTCTGTGTTTCGGTGCCTAAATAAGTCAAGTGTTGCACAGACAGCAACGCGAGGAACCTCAAAGTGGCAGCCAAATGGGCGTATGAAATGCAATTAAATTAAATTTGCAGTTTCCCAGAGTCCAGTGGCGGTGGTATTACCGAAGAGGGGGTACGGTGGTCCGGCAACCTGTCATAATGGTCAATGTCAATTTCGCATAATTAACATTTAATTTAAAAGTTTTAGCCAAATGATAGTGCATCAATGGTAAATTAGAGGTGTGGAGGCATGGCTTTTAAAATTTAAACAGGGGCTGGGGTCTGTTTTATATAATTTTTTTGGGGTGCGTGACAGTGCGTGTCCCTAGAACAGCATTCATTCATTCATTCATTTATTAATGTGTCTGTGAACCGAGTTTAGCCAAAGTGCAAACAAAAGTTAGGTAGGAATACTTTAAGGGCAACTCTTAAAAGACTGATTATTTTATGAATATTCACTTAAACTAATGGAAAGATATTGGGTTCACTTCGCTGAAAAAAAACGTATATTGTTGTTTTATTATAAATGCGTTAGAGTAGTAATATATTTATTTATAAATTTTAAATGTTATAAGATTCCAGCGCTTTATGACAAACTTAAAATATGATTTAATATATTTGTTAACCCTAAAATTTAACCTTTGTTACTCACGACCTTAAAATAAATAAATTTAAATTTTTTTTCATTTGTTTAATATTAAGGCATATTTAATTTCTTTTTCCTTTTTACAACCTTTCTTGAGGTTCTGAACCTACTTATTTCCTCTTCTAGAATTTTACTGCTTTTTACCAACTTCCTCGCTCGTAGTTCGCATCATTTTTGGTTTCGGCGATTGGCTTTTTAGCCAGTTCCTCAGTCTATTGAAATGTCAGTCAACGGCCCTCCAAAATGTTTTATAGCCAATTATAGTTGTCAACGTGTGTGTGAGTGAGTGTGTGTATGCATGCGGCAGGAGGTGGGACTTTTGGCCCCAACTTCTGGCCAAGTCTTACTTCCTGGCTCAGTTTCGGCTGCGGATTTGGTTTCAACTTCTGGCGCTCAGTCGGCCTATCGATAACAGTTGATAAGCGGCTCAGCCCACTCAGCCACCCACTGACAGGCCATGTGCGCTTGCACAGAAAGAAATTCTGCTATCCAATTCTTATTTTGAACCAAATATCACGAGATGAATGCTTTATGTTACATTATACAGCCACTTTTTTCTATTTTTCTTCAAATATATTTAATTTTTCTTTGTTATCTCCAATAATATCACTTTTAAATAAATAAATTTTTTTTGCCACTTTATTTTTATAAAATAATAATTAAAGAATGTTGTAATTCGAAACATTTTCAAAATATTATGATCTGATTCGATTTCAGGTACAAGAGAATATAATTATTTATTTGTGTACTAAAATTATAATCAAATTTGTTTATGTTCTTGATCGATCTAAAAGTAAATATAATTAATTTCAAAAGGTTTAACTCAGGCTTGCCTCTATCTACCTTAAGGCATATTTTTCGGTGCACATCACAACATATCCCCACCTCCCAAAGTTTTTCTCCTTTCTCGCAGTGTGTGATTTTAAAAGGTTTTCCATGTTGAAGCGATAAAATGGCAAAAATTGAATAACTGACAGAGTCAAGGGAGAGGGCCTCGTGGATTTTCAGTTAGTGCGGGCGGGGGCTTAGCTGATTTGGTAAATCGATAGCGAGTCTCTAAAGGCGAATTCGAGCGGCTAAAATCCAAATCAGCGAAGCTTAAACAAAGCAAAAGTCAGGTTGTGGATTAATTCGCATTTTCGCGCGTTTCTTGGCAGCTTAAGGTGATCCACCCCCAAGGAACGCCCTTAAGAACCCCCCACCACAGCATTTTATTTTCGCCAGCCGCCACTTTGTTTACAAAAATTATGCAAAGCATGCAATTGTTTTAATTCCTCCTCGTGAGGGTCTGCTGTTTTGTTTTCTTTTATTTTTGGGTCCCCTTTTTTGTGTAATAAATTTAACGCCAGGTTTGGAAATTGGGAGGGGAAGTCCAGACTAACTGCTGGCCCCCAGGGCATTGGAAATGCATCACTGACCTAGCTGAGCCAAAAAAAAACACGCCGACCGCTAAAATTGGACAAAATAAATGTGTTTAAGTCAAAGTAGCGCTAAAATTATTAGCTATCATATAATGAATAAAAAACACCGTCATAAAACTTCAAATATAATGGAACTCACAGCCTAAAACATTTCACTTTTATGGCTATACGTCTAGTTTTGGCCAATATACATAAAAAGGACTTTATATGATTTTTGATTTTTTACAAATCTCCGAAGACCCAAAAAAACCACCCTAAATATCAGTTTTTCTATCAAAACGATGAGAAGTAATGGTCAAAACATGGAATGCCATACATCGGTGAACTCGTCATTAAATTTCCAATCAAGTGGCATTCACAGTTAAACACTTTTGAGCTTTTCAATTTTTCGCAAAAATTGATGACCCCCACCCTTATCAAAAATGCAAAAATTGGCCAAAAATTTTGTTTTCAAAAAATTGATTTTCAAAATTCAGTTTCTGCATCAAAACAAAATTTATTTATCTAAACCGAATGTGGATGGGTAGTATAGGTCGCCAGCTTTACAAAACAGTTACTCTTTTGGCTATACGTCAAATTTTGGACAAGTTACAACAAAAGGACTCTTTAGAAATTTGTTTTTTTGACAAGTCTCCAAACCCCAAAAAAAACTTTTTAAAATCAGTTGTTCTATCAAAACGCTGAGAAGTAATGGCCAAAAGATGGAATGACATACCTCGGTGAACTCGTCATTAAATTCCCAATCAAATGGCGTTCCCAGTTAAAATTTTTTTCATATTTTCAAATTTTCGAAAAAATTAGGACCCCCCCCCCCCCCCCCCCCCCCCCCCCTTATCAAAAATGCAAAACTTGGTCATAAAATTAATTTCTTCAAAAAATTGATTTTTAAAAATCTGTTGTTGGACCAAACAAAATTTATTTATCTAAACCGATTGCGGATGGATAGTATAGGTCGCCATCTTTACAAAACAGTCACTCTTATGGCTATACGTCTAATTTTGGACTGTTTAGGATTTTGTTATTTTTGAAGAGTCTCTAAAACCCCCAAAAAAAAAACTTTCAAATTCAGTTTTTATATCAAAACGCTGAGAAGTAATGGCCACAAGATAGAATGTCATACCTCGGTGAATTCGTCAATAAATTCCGAATCAAATGGCGTTCCCAGTTAAAATTTTTTCATATTTTCAAATTTTCGAAAAAATGATGACCCCCACCCTTATCAAAAAAGCAAAAAATTGGTCCAAATTAAATTTTTTCAAAAAATTGATTTTTAAAAATTGGTTTTTACAAAAAAAAAAATTTATTTTTATAAACCGATTGTGGATGGGAAGTTAAGTTCGCTAGCAATACAAAGCATATTTTTTTTTGACCAGTTTTCTTCTTTGCTTTAAAGAACTGTTCCAGTTCAGTCATCAACTAACCTTTTATAGTTCACTTAATGAACTTAAAACTGAAAATGCTTGACTTAAGGATTATACACGAATTAAAGGTTCTTGACAATCAGGTCTAGCACACAAGTGCGTATTGCGGTAATAGTGGGGTAAATGGGGGGTTTAATGGGGGCTTTTGATCCTGATTGAAAGGCCTCAACACCAAAATGCGGCATATTTTAGCGCGACTATGTGCCACTTGACTCGATTGCACAAGAACAACAAAAGTTATGCTACAATTCATGCATGAAACATGACTTCTAACCCCCATCCTCTAAATCCCCCCTTCCCAATCAAAACCACATACGGAGAAAAGGGGCTCCTAAATGCTTGATGGTGTTTAACAGAGAACTATGCAGTGCCATGCACAGTAAGAAAAACATTGGTGATCATTTTACACAGATTTTACAATATTTAAAATATTTTTACCAAACGTTTTTCAAAGTAACTCAAAGTTCTGCTTAGTTATTAAATTTGCAGTTTATTCATACAAAATTTATATTTCTTATAATTTTTGTTATTAAAAAAAACAACATATTATATTTTTTATGGGGTTAAATGGTTTCAGTGCAAATAATAAAATTGTTTTTAAATTGTATGGGGAAATTCAAGGAAATATAATTCATTTGCGCGTTTTTTAGTGCATGAAGGTTTGTTAGCTTATTCTTAATATTTGTCTCATCTACAAGTACATACATTAGAGAATCACCGATTTCTGGAAGTGTGTAGCTTTATCGTCAACGTCTGAGGCTCAAATTAAACGCACGCAGGCGAAAGCTTTTCAAGCTTTTCTAATGAGCATCGCTCCTGCGTTAACCCTTTACACCACACCACACACCACCCTTAACCCCCTGGCGCCGATGGTGGTGCCCCCTTTGCCACAGGCGCAATTATTGCAACTTCAATAAATTTTCGACTTGATTACGCACAGAGCGAAATTAATCGCCGACATACGTCATACGCCACCCGGCAATTCCAATTCCAATTAAGACCTGCGCCTGCTGCCTATCGCCAATCGACAATCGAGTGGCAGGAAATTCTAGGAAATTACTCACACTCATTAACATATTTACACCTAAAAACGAACGCTGACAAATGACAAAGAGGCGTAGCTGGCAGTGGCAGTCTGGTGTTTATCCAGTTCGCAATTAGACAAGGTGCCTCCTTCCCTGCCTTTCATTTTTTGTCAACTGTCGTTCCGAATATGCAAAAAAGCGGGCTTAAGCTCAGCCAAGAAATTTAATACACTATTCCGAGCGGTTTGAGCAGTTTTTAAAGCGAATTTAAATCTCCAAAATTATTATTTTTATAACTTGTGGAACCAAAAAAAACAAAAAACAGTACAAGAAATGTGTATTATTTGTTTGATATTACCATTTATATTTTTAATCGACTTAGATATGAATAGTTTTTGTTAAAAAATAATAAAACAAATACGATCTAACTTCAAATTAATGTTGTAATTTGTAATTAAATAATAAGCAGAGCTGAAGAATTCGCGTTTTACCATGGTCTTAGAAGATTATGCAAAGTTTGCTCTAAAGTAAAGTACTATGTCCTTTTTTAATATTACATTAAATCCTATATTAAGTATTTTATATTATTATTATATATCTTTAAATGCTTGATATTATATTATAGCATTAAAATATATCAAGTAACAATTTTAATCATGTTGAAATGGTTTTGACCAATTCTGGAGGATTTGAGAACACGGCTGATCGGGAACGGGAGCGGCTGCCGTCAAAGGAGTTGGGCTTGGACTCCGATCGGAGTCGGAGGAGAAGGGGTCAGGGGGCCCCAGACGATTACGATTAATGAGCAGGCACTTAAAAAATTTTACACGGCACGCGCTCTACGCAGCTCCTTGCAAAGCCACCGCCATCTCCCCATCGTCGAACTGCTTTTCGCATTAAGTTGTCCAACACCTGCCCAGTGGGCAAAGCGATGGAAAGCGGCCTGATTGCCAATTTGTTGTTGGCCAAGTTTAGCATTCGCATTTGTCTCTGTAAATCCCTCACAGTGAAAGAAAATGTATTTATTCAGGTCTGTTATAAAGGGATAATGCATTAAGTAAAACTCCCAAATCGACAGTTTAACCGAGCCACTTCCTATCATTAGTTTTTTAACTCATTGAGGTTCTTTTTATTTTATACATATTTATTTGTTAACAATATGTATATATTTTATTTACATGCCATATAGTTTCAAGTTAATAACTGATTAATATATAGGTCAAAACATTTTAGCTATGTAATATGTCCATTCTGAAAACAAATGATCTTAAAGTCCATAAATTTTAGATATTAATCGGGATCAGTACTTTAAAAAATAGATTTACTTGTTATTATAATTGTTAAATGTATAGTTTATATATATGCTAATATTTTTGTAGTAGTTGAAATACTCCTTAAAACTTACCATAAAACCTAATAATTTTCGCTACTGTAATCAAAGTCATAGACAAAATCTGTTATTCCCTCCACCTCTAACTCGAATACTTAAAGTTAGTTATTTAACTGTCCTAACCTGTGGAACCCATACCTTAAATATTATAGCACTTAAAAAGGAAACCGAATGCATAGATTCTTGACTTTTTTTCCGTGCAGGAATGCAAGAATTTGGGATGGAAAAGCGAAGTAAAGCAATGCACCTTGCACCAATTAAGATGCACTCTACTCGGGACTTGCAACTAATACGCTTCGGCATGGGTGAACGTGAACCCCCTCCAATTGCATCGCTGTTGTGACAGATTTGCCCATTGACAGGGCCTTAATGGATTAACATTTGTCAGTGTCGTGTTAGGCCAGCAGTAACAAAATAAGAATAATACAAAACAGCAGCCACAACAATGCCCGCCAGGTGGAAAACAGGTGGAGGATGTCAGAAGGGAAGTTGTGGACAGTTTCTGATTTGCATAACCGACGATCATCGCTTGAGTCGAGTTTAGTGTGGCCTGAGATATGGCAGGGAGTCCGGTGGACTATAAAATCTTACAATTAAAACCAAGACCATTAGGCTGTTAAGAAATTCTTGTTGAAATATGTAGTTACTCGTTTTGAAAGATTGATAATCCGAGGTTAAGGAAATCTTAACCTGTGATTAACAACTCGTTATAATATTAAGCAGAAAGTCCAGAGAACCTGCATAATAGTTCAAGTTTTATTTGTTTATTAAGGTATACATATATTTAAGCCCAATATCTTAAATTCTTGTTAATGTTCTAGTTGGTTATCTGTCAGATAAAGTTAACATGAATAAATGAAGATTGTTTAGAAACATACATTTGTATTGAATACATAGATAAACCTACATTTACGTAGTATTGGAAAAAGATTTGTTTCCAAAATAAGAATTTATCCCAAGCTTACTTATGTTACCATGACATTTATACATTTAGAACATTTTAGGAATATTATATGATTTGGTTAATTGGCCCATTATTAGATGTTTCCACAGTGATTTCCAATGACTCCCTTAGCAGAGACACCTATTTCAATTTCGGTTTGAATAATTGGCATGTTAATCCGATCGTTGTCTGGTGCAATCAGCGATTTAGCCACTTTGAATGCCATTAGTTAGGCGACACGCAGGCTCAGTAAGTGTAAGTAAGGTAAATGGAATGGAATGGGCCAATGGATCGCATTGGTAGACGCACTTTGACAGCGGCCCAAAGTGAATAACTTGCCGCACGCTAAACTCGTATTAATTTTAATGATATAATATGAAGAGACACGCTAAATTGTTTACAGGCCGGTACATTATAGGGGCAGTGGGGGGCTTGGGTTTCCTGAGGAGAACTGGGGGATTGGAGGCCCCGAGAAACCGATGCGTTCCAATCCAACAAGTTACCCATGATTATATAGAGCGAGGAGTGCTCTCCTCTTTCCCTTTCCTATGCCCTTACCCTTTCTATCATCCGTCTGCCAACTGAGCTGCTGGAGCTTATTAACATTTTTAATTTTATTTTATTTAATTATACAGAAGTTTATTGCTTCCGTCGTGCCGATGCGTTGCTTTCCCCCCATTTTTCGCGCTAAACTGCGAACTAAACCAGGCAGAGGAATGAGTGCGGGACGAGGGGACGAGGGGACTGACGGGTGCAAGAAATGCAGTTTTATAAATTATAGTTAAGAGCTGATTACACGCACTGTAAACGTTTTACTCTTCGCACCACGCGAACCTCGAGGGGCAGTCGTGTGTTAAGGTCCTCTAATTGATTGGCCCACACTGAAACCAAATGGGATACGATATTATAAGAAACCGATTACGAAATTGAATTTAAACTATACCTATTTGTTTAATTTTATATTAAATGGTTTTGATATTTCCTTTTTGTAAAATTAAACTAATTTAATTGGCATTAAATTGAAAAATCTGTATTATGTTTATTGTTATAATAAAAATAATTAAAAAAATTAGTTACAAAGTTAACTTAAAAATCTTAAAAATCAAAATAATTTTTTCCGTGCTGCTTAGAGTGTTATGTTGAGTGGTCAGTGGCGGCGAGGGACGAAAAAAAATGGATCTGGGCTTATATGCCTTTGTATGTTTATGGCCACTTATCAGTAGTCGTCTCTCAGTCAGCACATTATACAAATTAATTAGCGCTGGCTCATTACAAGCCAAACACACTCCACCCAGAACGTTGGATTCCAGACCTGAGAGTCCAAACTTCCTCCACAAATGTACCACCTTTAGCCATCTGAATACACACACATATTTCACAATCAAGTCGGCAACAATTTGCAGAATGCCGTTGTTCAACAAGACAATGTCTCATAAATCCATCATCATGGAAAAATAGGAAAAATTATGTAGTGTTTCTGAAGAAGGTTTAAACTGCAAATGCGAAATTAAAACATGCATTTAAGAGAGCTAATTAAATACCTACTCGTAAGCCAGAGGAGGTACAAATAAACAAGCTTATAAATGTATTATTTTTGAAGTTATTTTTAAAAGGAACTTACAGAACTAAACGACTATTTGCATACCAATTCTTAGGTATATACAAACAATTGTATTTACGACTAGCATTTGATTTTTAATTATCCATATTTATATGTAATTATATTTACATTAATAGTTCCACTCAAAATTGAATAGTTTTTTTATTAACTGAGCCTGGCAAACTTAATATGCCATTTATTTTGATAATTAGTTTGATTATTTTTGACAGTTAATTTTTGGCAGCATTTTGCGATCTGTTTGCCATGCAGAAACAATTTCCGTTGCAAAAACTCAATAAACGAATATTAATTGAAAACATGGCTGTCTCAACTTTAAATAGTTGCCTTTTAAATGGAATTTGATTTGGAGGTGGTACCTTCAAACCCAAAAATTGACCAAAACGAGAAACAAGAAGTTGGACACAAAGGCGTATACCGCCGAATATGGGGATAGTATTGAGTTTGAGTGCCCAAGCCCATTCCATCCTGCCACTTGACTCCAGACAGACAGTCGCATATATATGTACATATATCCTATATGGCCCCGAACAGGTCGGACTGCGTAGACAGATGGGCAGATGGAGGAGTGTAGCGAATATCTATCAATGTGCTTTCGGTTATTCATCAACGAAAATGTCTAAATTATTCAAATGGAAATGTGGAAATGTCGTCCGCTTTTCCAGCTACAGCTCCAGCTCCTGCTCCAGCTCCATCGCCATTTCCATCTCCAGTTTTCAATCTCCGATCCTTTGGGCCACTCCTGTTTTGTTTCTGTCGGTCGGACATGGACTGAATTGATGAAGCGGCAGCAGACCGACAAACCGTTAGACGTAATGCGGACAGATGAGTGGGTGGTGGGTGGTGGGTGGTGGATGGTAAGTGGTGATGTGGTGGGGCAACCGCTAACAATGGCCTCGTCCTTCGTTCCTTACCCCACCAGTGTATCAAAAGTGCCCGAAATGGTTTAGTTATTTGGTCCTGTCTGCCGCTCGCTCGCTCTATATATGTCGGCTGGATTTTATGTCTAGTCAGGGGATTTCTATAAACACACAGTCCCAAAGAAAATAGCCTCCATCCTCTAAGCATTGTAAATATTCTATAGAAATACATACGCAATTGTGTGTATATCTAATTACTATGTTGGCTTATTTTTCTTACGTCTTTAATGTTGCCTCACTATTGATAAGTTTCTACTATATGCGTTCTTATTTTTGGCTTCCATTGGCCTAAAGTTAAATTAAATCCAAGTTAAAATAATTTTATAGATTAACAAAACGAATCCCTTGATGTAAGTGTATGAACCAGCGATTATATCAGTCTAATGGCTTAATCTCTAATTTTGTAAAAGTTATTTTACGCCTTTTCCTAACTGAATTTTACTTTAATAGTTTTCAAAAACATGGCATTCATACAAATCGACTTTGTTGCTGACTTTATACAGCCATTTAATCTAAGAAAGGCACGATTTCGCGAGATTGAGCCCGCAGCTTCCTTGGATTAGAATTGCCCATTAACCACCACGCATTTCCACCGCATTTTCAATGTCCCAGCTAATTTACTGTTATGACGTCAGAGAGCCACGCTGTTGTTGCTGTTGCTGTTGCTGTTGTTGCTGATGCTATTATTTTTATGGCCGAGGTTAAGTCGAAGGTTAAGGTGGAACTTGAATGGCTTGTAATTGTTTTTGTTGCTGGCCTCAGCAGCGCCTGTTTAAATGTTTGTCAAAGGAAAAAGACGTGTCAACTGGCGCCGTTGTTGCTGTCTTTCCCCCGTCCCGCTCACACTCCGCGGTCTCCCCTCTCTTTCCATCTAATCGGACAGGTCCAGGTTCGGGCGCAGGCCCAGGACAAAGAAAAATGGTCCACGTTTCATCGGAGCTTTGTTCATCTCGTTGTTGCACACATAACAACAGCACAGGTCGAGGGTTTGTCTTTTAAACAGTTATCGTTTATTACGTTCTTAGTTTTTATTGTAAATAACATATGAAGTTAAATCTAAAATGCAATTTTGTTGTTGTTGTCATGACAAAAAAAAAACAAGAAGTGGGCTTTAAAGTACAGTACAGCTTTAAATTTCTTCTGTAGGTTAAAAAATAAAAATACAATTTAAGCCAGACCTAATCGTCAGCATTCGCTTGTTTAATTTCATAAACATTTTTTGTAGAACTGATAAATACACACATATTTTGAGGTAACGACATACATACATTACATATATAACTTTGTTTAAAAAAATAATGACTTTATAATAATGTTTACTTTTCGGAACTTATTTTTTAAACTTGTCTTATTAAATTAAAATTGTATTTTGAGCTGTGATGGTTATTTTTTTAGAAATCCCAAATTGATTTCAATTATTAACCGACAATGATTGTTGGCGATATTTGTGTAGTGTTATTAAGTTGACCGCTGCTGTGCACAAGAGTGTTGTTATTGGGGCTGCTGGTGTTGGTGTTGGCAAAGCAGCGAACAGGATAAAATTCGCTGTTTACATTCTCTAATTTCGCTTGTTCATTGTCCAGCGAAGCGTTTCGCGTGCACCGTCCAGCCCCCCCCCCCCCCTTCATTGCCACCCCTTTTCGGCCGCCCCTTGACCCTCCACATCCACATCCCCACCCCCCTCCCGCCACCCACTCCTTTGAAGGCCAGAAAAAAGGCAAACTTTGTTTGGCCAGTTGACCAACAGAGCGCTGGTGAAATTAAGCCGAGCATCCATATCCGTTGTCTCAACTGCAGTCACACCCCCTGAAAACAGCATTCGAAGCCCCCTCTTAACCCATTGACCACTGATGGTCGAAAAGCCGATCAGCTACACTGGAAGTTAAGTTGCATTAGTGGTAAATCACTGCAATTGTTCTTCAACAACAATATTGAATGTGTGTGCATTGAATATGCATTACATTCTAAATTCTATGCATTAATAACTTAACTTAACTTATAATTTCAAATTTAAAGTCTTAATTATTTATATTTTATATTTGGTTATGACTTATTCTCAATACATATCGAAAAAAATTTAAATGAAAGCTTAATTAATCGCTCTATTTTTAGGCTAATTAAGAACTCAAAGGCTTAGACGGCGTTTTTAGTGGGTTAATCGCCTTGGAGCCCCTCTCCTAGCCCCTTGTGGGCCATAGTTTGCTTTTGCTTCTTTTGGACTGCGGCGAACATCTTCTCTTTGCTTTTCATTTGGCTGCCTGGCAAAAGATTTCAAAGTAATGTTACATCAACTGGAAAACACTTGCACATACAGTGGAGCCTTTGCCCTCTGCACCCCAATTCGGCACCTGTCGACATCTCCTGGCAGAAAACGCCTTTGTTCTTCTGCCTCAGTCAGCATTTTTGCAGACAGGCGCAAGGTTTCTAATTTTTTTTGTTCGTTTTTGTATCTTGTTTTCCGTTGTTTTCCTTCTGGCCACTGTACAGTGTTCACATATCGATGTACTGGCGCAAAACCCTCCTAAATGGGTGTGGAGGTGGGCCCAGAAAATCATTCGATACTGGGTGGTCCCAATCCGAACGGAAAATTCACTCAAAACGGGGCGAGAATTTTTTAAAATAATTGTTCTTTCCATATAAATTTAGCAATGCCACTTGAATGTCTTGGAACAAAATATGTATCAAGTTCCACTAAGTAACAAACAAACAAACAACCAGCAAATTGATTTTGAAATCATTGGAAAAGATAAAAAGAAAAAGGTCAAAAAAGAAGACAATTTAAAAAAGTAAATTTAAAGTGATTCAAAAAGGCATATTTAAAAGTTTACTTAAAATGTTTTTTGTAAGCTTGATTTAACCACTTCTATTATAAAATTGTTTGCCTATGTTTGTATTGTTTGTATGGTTATTGCCACGGCCACACTTAGTTAAAAAGAAAACAATTTTTGTAAATAATAACTCCTTATAATATATATCTACATTTTTTTATGATTTAAAATAATTTTATTGGATTCTTAGTCACAATATTTTAAGAAATAAATATTTATTAAAAGGGATTTCTTGTTAAGGAAACTTCATTGTAATAATAATTTTTAATTACTCTTAAACAATTTTTAATGGTCTTATTTGTTGCCAAGGTCAAAACAAAACAAAGTTAAGAAATAGTGAAGTTGGCAACTGAAATTCCGTTGTCAAGCGCAAGTTGCTGTTGTTGCCACTGTTGTTATCTAGTAAGTTGGCCGTAATAAAAGTGCAGAGGCACAGTTGCCTTGTCGTCCTGTCTCTAATTCGCACAAATGGCAAAAATGTAAACGAATTTCTTATGTTCATTAATTCTGCCGGCGTCGATGTCGACGACGACTGCGCTGCCCGGCACTTGTACCATCGTGTCAAGTTGTTGTTGCAGCTGCAGCAGCAGCAGAAGCAGCAACATCAGCAACATCCATTGCAACTGCAACTGCAACATGATGCTATTTTTATTAGCCCGACTGAATTCGGGACTTGGGGCTTGGGTTCTCTGTGTCAGCGAAAGGTTAAAGCCACTGGTCAAGTTCAAGGCGTGAGAAATAAAACAAAGTGCTGGGTACTTTGGTACTGAAGAACGAAGTTGCTGAGACTTGAGTTTTCTAGACACCTAGCATTCCTCAGCACTTGACTCAGCCGAACATTGTAATATATTGTCTATTGTTTAGAAAACAGTAAAAGTAACAGTAAGTAGAAATACAGTGGGCTGATTTGAAACGTTGCAATGTATTTACTCACTGTAACATATAACAAAGTATATACATCAAAATAATATGAAACCAAAATAACATGAAATTATTTAACTAATTTACTAAATTATTATATTTGTCTTATAGCTTGAACATAGACAAAACAAGTTAACAGTTGATAAGAAATGACTATTATAATGACTATAACTTAAAATATAAATTAATTTTTATACTTAAATTAAATGAATGTCACAACTTAAGCTAAAGCTCATTTACAGTCACGAAATCTTAATTTAAGCGTGGATCAAATGTTTAAATCATAATTTAAGCGATATCAAATGTTTACGAATAAATGTTTAAATCATAATTAGAGCAAGGAATAAATAAACTAAGAGCATTACAAGAGTCGTTTAAATGTTAAGTACCGATATCAATTAACATGTGAATATGTTTTATATAATGTTTAAATAAACAAATAAAAGGATACATTCAAAAATAATTTATTACAATGGGTTCACATGTTTTACACCTGCTGTTAATCCATGATTGCTATATATAGCTTAGTATTTAGCCGTAATAAGGTAATGCATCCCCTGCCCACCTTCTCTTTTTTTTTTGGACGTGTGCCAGGTAGGCGACCCGAAGAAATCCTCAACAGTTCAAATTACAGAACCAATTTGGTGGCTCTCGTTTTTGCTATTTCTGGTCTTTAAACTGTCAAAAGCCCAAAAGGTGCCAGTGCGGCGAAGGAGTGTGAATCGGGGGTATATTGGGGATATACCAGGGGTTTTTGGGGGAAACCGAAGGTGGAGCTGAAGCTTCAGCTCCAGCTTCAGCTGAATTTGAGGCTGGGCAAACTGGTCGCAGCTGCATGGATGGTCCAACTAAAGGACCCAAGTCGAGTGCTGATCATGCTCTCAGCTCACGCAAAATAGTCGTGCACGATCCGCTTCGTGATTTTGTGTAACGAAGCGCCCAAAAAAATCTTTCTATATATTTACTATATATATATATATATCTAGCTGGGTCCCATGACCGAAATGAAACCAAAAAGTAACAAAGCGAAATACGCTGGAAATTCATCTTGTCGCTGGCCAGTCGGAATCGCAATCGCAGCCGGTGCCAGTTCACCAATACACCAGTACACCAGTACCAGTACCAGTGCCCTTGACTGTGAACCCTCCTCTCAAGACCCTGCCTTCGAGACCAAACCCCCACTCCCATACTTATACCCACTACCATACCCATTCCCATTCCCATTCCCATTCCCATAGCCATAGTGCTCTGCCCTCGATCTTTCTCTGGGTTCTGGGGCGACACTTGTGCATCATTTTGGTGACTTTAGCTCTCTAATATGTCAGAGTCACTGGAATATTGCATGCGTTTCAACTTAGTTTTGAACAGCTGATTGTCTTAGCTTTTACCAAAAAATATATGTAGTTCATGTTTCTAAAAACTTCTAACAATACCTTCAAGAGGTTATTAAAATCGAAAACAATATGTGTTGAATAGTAAAAAGGTTACGAAGGAAATATAAACTCTAAGCCACACCTTTACAAATAATACAATTAATTAAACCCTTTACATTAATTACTTACACGAATATTTTGTGAACTATTTACCAAATATTCAGAAAAAATTAAGAATATTATTTTCTTAGAAAACATAAACACAGTGCAATTTATTAAATTATTTCAAGATTTGCTATGCGTTTTAATTTTTTAATTTTAACAAAGCAATCCTTTATTTAAACTATCCTTATCTTGTGTGTTCATGGATCTCTTTAGCAAATATTTTTTTTGAGGGAAGAAGCACCCAACTTCAGGGTACCCCTTGATATTGATTTCCCACTCCAAACCACCTCAAGTGTATCCAGAGTTCGTGATGTTCGATTGATCGGACTCCCCATCGCCGTTTGGGCCATGTCCATGTCAATCCCGATCCCGATCCCAATCCCCTCGCCCGGAAGTTTGTCTTACCTTGAAAATCGCTGACTACTCGGAGCAACTGTTGCAAGTTGCAAGTTGCAAGTTGCAACTGCCTCGGTGGTCGGTGGTCGATGGATGTTGCTCCTCCGCTTCGTGTTTCATCGCTGGGAGACTCATCTGGAGACCATCTATGTCCATGTCTATGTCTATGTCTACGTCTATGTTGTCCTCATCGGCTCGGATTTGGACTTGGTTTTGGATGCGGACTTGGCGACTGCGACTGCGAAATGCCTGCCAGTTATTTGCTCCCATTGTTCGCAGTTCGTGGCTCAATATTGCGTTGTACACGCCTCGCCCTGCCTCCTCGGGGAAGTACACTAAGAAAAAAGTGTGGCTTAATTGCAAAAACAAAGATGTGCACTCGCAAATAACATATTTTGTAAAGAAATTAAAGTAAACTAATATTACCATTACCAATTACCATTACTACTTATTAACAACTATTTAACAACTATTTAGTTTATTCTTAAAGTATTTATAGATTGTTTCTTTTTCTTAAAAAAAATTAAATATTCTCATATTGAACTTAAAGTGTCCACATTTTTCTCTAAGTGGTCGGGGGTTGGGGGGAGTGGCAGTGAGCGACGCACGCCAGCTTTCGTTTTTCGTGTCCTGCGTTCGCCTCGAGTCTTTTGTCTTATTTGATTTATGAGTTTTATTGTTGGCTCTCCGCGAAGCTGCGCTCTTCACGAATCTTCTCCTCTCTGCTGGCGCAGTCTTCTCGCGCAGTCTTCTCGCGCCGTCTTCCCCCCCAAAACCCTCCCCTTTGTTAAAAAAAAAAGTAGCGTGCTTTGATTTTTCAAGCAATTGGCTCGCTGTTGATATCCCTCCTTCGTTTTTCCCCAGCTGCCAAATTTGGTCCGACCATGGCCTTCTCTACCCGTCTCTTTCTGACTGCCTGCACTCCGTCTCTTTCTCACCGCATATTGCCTTCCCTTTCTGGCCATAGATCATTGCGATTTGTGGGAGGCAAGTGCCTGAGCAATTCGAGTTGCGTGGGCGTGGGAAAAACGTTGCCAACTAATTAGGCAATTGACAGGAAGAATGGAAAAGATGCTGGAGGAAAGATGGGAAAGTGGGCAGAAAAAGTGGAAAATTGTTAAGGGAACGATCCAAAGATCATTGGCGGATGACTTTTGCCTGAAATTCGAGTAGAATGGAAGCTACTTGCAGGTATTTTATAGCTTTATGGGATTTGTTTATGCGGAGTCTAAAAAGCTGTTGCGGTTGATAAGTTTGAGTACAATAGTTATAAAAAAGTAAATTTAATAAATTCTTACCCAGAAAAGGTAAATTGGCAGCAGTTTCATCGGATATAAAATTAAGTCAACTAAATTAATCGTTTTTACATAAATTATGATTATTAATAAAACAGTTTTTATTTTAAAACGACTTTTCAATTAATTTAAAAAAATTATGATGAAATGGTTGAAAAAATGAATATTGCAAAATCGAGTTTTAAACACATTTGTTTTAAGTATGTAAGTCGTCATATTATTAAAATCAAAAACTGTACTACAAACTAGAAATCTATAAACAAATTTTTTCGATATGCTATTTATGACAAATGTAATTTTATTTATTTTTGTTAACCTTTTTGCTACGTAGCTCTGATTTACTCTTGAATTAAAAACACCAAACTAAAACTAATGTTCTGCTAAAGGACTTAAAGAGTTTATATGTATTTCACTAAAGGTAATTTAATCTTAGGTTTTGGGTCACTTGAGACAATGCGGTCATACAGTCTTCACGAAAACCAACTTGTCTTTGTCCAACTGACTGGACTGTCACCTCGAAGAGAATTCCATGTAGTCAACTCTGTGCCATGTCCCTGTCCCAGTGTTTCTCTGTTTCTCTGTTTCTCCAGAGAAAGAGGATGAGTCTTAAAACCGAGGTGTCACCTTGAGGAGCGGAGCATAATAAATAATTGTGTGCGTTTCGGGGCTGGCGGTTTTTTTGGATTTGTTTCGCTTTGCTGCGACCAAAGATTGAGATCGGACAACGACGCGTTCCTCTAAAAATGTATATATATATATATATATATATAGTATCTATAGAGGAACCCATTTCCTTACCCATTCTCATTTCCATTCCCAATCCCATTCCCGTTCCCGTTCCCAATTTCATTCCGATCCGATCCGATCCCGACTTTTCTCTCGTCTCGCTGCGAATTAAGCTGTTGACACATAACATCATGTCGCACTTGTCTGCTGGCACAAATCTCGCCAGGTGAGTGGAAACGCGCGCGCAACATGAGCCCCATGATCGCAGGTTGCCGTTGCTGTTGCCAGTGTGTGTTGCTGTTTTGTTTTGCTGTTGTGTGTGTTGCTGGTGTTGCAGCTGGAGTTGCTGCTTTGTCCCCGGAGCAACACGATGGCACCATGGCGAGTGCAACAACAACGGCGAACAACGGGCGGGCTCCTCGAGTGGGAAATCGGACCAGAGCGCGAGTTGGCCAAAAAGCTTTTGGCACATCTTGCCGCATGTTGTCGCTGTGCCGCGATGTTGCTATTGCTGTTGCTATTGCTGTTGCTATTGCTGTTGCTATTGCTGTTGCTGTTGCTGTTGCGCCCATGACCACGACAACAACACAACATTGAACGACGCTGGCAATTTGTGATTGGATTTGTGGCCGGGCAAAAAAAGAGTCTTGCTGTTCACTTTTGTGGCAGTCTTGGCGATCGTCAAATTGTTTTCCTCGCCATAAAGTTTTTTTGGCGGAGCTGTGGAGTCTGGATGGCTCCGATTCGGATGATGACCCACCCGGGTCTGTCAACCTCTTCCGACTTGGCTTTATCTTTCAGCTCCTCTCAACGCTTGAATTCGAAATTTTAAAAGGTTATGTCAAGCTCTCTAAGGCCTTTACAAGCATTTCGTAATAAAATATATGGTTTTTATTTAAACATAATCTCTAAAAAATATGACAAACATTTTTTTTCCTCAAAATTAGTCAAATAAAAAATTGTAATTAAAAACTTAGGTCGTCAGGTGTACAAGTATAGAAAAAAAAAAAAAAATATATATATATATAGCATATATATAGATAAGTAGATTATTAATAAACTACTCTTTGCTTTTGCACTAACACAAAACTGTAACGAAAACGATGCTATAAAACATTCTGTGATCGATTTAGTATTTAAAAGCTGCAACGATTAATTGAAACCCCCTTTTAATTTTGGTAGTGGCAGTTTTGCTATCGGCTGTGGGTGACATCGTGGCCAGGGGGATTGGGATTGCGATTGGGATTGGATGCCAGAGCTGCATCACTCATACGCCTCGTGGTCGAATGGGGGAGGGGCTGAGGAGGCGGTGAGTGCTCCTGCAGGAAGCCGCCATTTTTGTTTTCTGGCCAGCCCCAGCATCATCAATTCCCACTGACACGTCATCCATCTTGGGGTGGAAGGACGAAGGACGAAAGACGAAAGACGAAGGACGCAGGACGCAGGAAGAACTATGAAGGGGGAGCCACGCACACACAGAAAGGGGGTGGGCTAGCAGTAGCAGCAGCAGTAGCAGAAGCAGAAGGCCTGCGGCAAAAGTCCTCTAAACGACCTCTGGCGCCAAAATGCTGCGACCCCCCGAACCAACGGCAACAAACAAGCGGAGCCACAAGGAGCTGCAAAAGCTGGAGCTGCATCACCAGCTCACTAGCAGCAGCAGCAGCAGGAGCAGGAGCAGGGGCAGAAAAAGGACGAGGCAGCAACTGGGGAGCCGTAGTCCGCACAAGATTAGAAAATTCGACGTTGTGCAGCAGGCAAAATTAAAATGGCGACGACGAGCCAACCACACGGAGAAACGATGAGTTCAAAAAAAAACAAACACTTTTAATATTTAACTATGTATTTTAAAATAGATATCAATAAATTTTCAACATTTAATAATAATAATAATTAAGAAATTTGGCATATTAAAATAAATATACAATATTATAAATTTAATATTTAATAAAACATTATAAATACAAAATTTTAAATTGGCTTTTTTTGAATAGCTAGTCGTATACTTAATTCTTATTCTTATTTACTGATTTTTACAAATTCAATGGAATATCAAGACTGACTATGTGGTTATTAATTCTAACTTATCGTGCTGTTATTTTTTTCATGTGTATTCAGGGAGTTGAGGGTCAGAGGGCACGGGAAGGCGGGGGGCGGTGGGCAGAGCCGGCCGCATCACGAATGCAAGGATGTGGATGCACTGCACACTGCGGGGACTCCCCGAGGGCTGCTGCAGCCATTAAAATCCACAGGCCAGCGGGTTCAGAGGGGGCTGAAAGGGGGCTTGGTACTAAAAGAGGGTGGCAAGGGGTGTTTGGGGGAGGGCGGGGGATGGGGGTGAGTAAGGTTCGAAGGGGCTGGAGCCGTGGCACGTAAAATGGTCGTCGGCGTTTGCAACGCACGCAAGGACATTTGAAGGATAAAGTCGCGTGCAACAACAGCTGCACTGAGCTGCCGTTACTTGGCATACGAAATAAACTTGGGCCGCACCACCCACCCTGAACCACCCCTCTCCCCTCACCCCTTACCCCTTACCACCCACCCCCCATTCCCCCAAAGAGCAACGCGACTAAAGTAGTAGAAAAATTGAGTAGTAAATAAATGATAAACGAAAATAAAATGCAAGGACTCCAGCTCGCTTTTTTAGAGAGCAAATGGGTGGGCTTGCAGGGCAGAGTGAGGGGTTTTGAAAAGGGGAGCTTGGTGAGGGACACACACGTGCTCTGACAGGATTACAAGAATGCTCGAAGGACCAACAATGCCTGCACACAGAAAAAAAAACCAATTTCATCTCAGTAATTAAAAAAGATAACAAAAAGTGTTGAAGGCAAATTATTTCTTAGGCTATGAAACTAATGTTCCTATTTATTTATAAACAATTTAAGTTTTATGACTGACATTATTAAAAATCCAATAAATAGAAATCATATAACATTATTTAGTTATAATGGAAATATATTTATTTATATTTAAAACTAAAAAAATACTTCTAGTTTATTAGTATATAATATATTAACATGAAGAAATACAACTTAATTGAATATAATATAATCAAATATATTTAAAGAATATATATACATACATATTAATAACATATAATACTATGTAGTTTAATATGGTGTCATTTTTTCTCTGTGTGGCCGAAAATGAGAGGAAGCAGGAAAGCTGTGTGAGGTAAAGGCAACCGAACGACTGCAATGACGCTGTCCTGTTCCGAGTCCTCCTGCCACTCCCTTCTCCGCCCTTCTGAGCCAGCTTATTGCAGTTTTGGTGGCAACTAAATTCACATTTGCTGTACTGTCGTATAGCCCCAGGATACCACCACTGAAACGGCCCATCCACACACCTTGAGCCCCCTTTCTTTTCACACACACACACACACACCCACTATGCCCACCTGTCGCCCACCCAAACAGATCCTAAACCTTCTTAGTTACTCTGCTCCCTGCAGGTGCATATTCGTTGTATTAGAGGGGATTACCAAGACGGGTCCCCAACACGACGGCCTTAAATTTTGACCATGAAAATAATACAATTTTACCCAAAAACATTGGATTGGTGGTAAACGATTATGCCACTTTTTGTAGTTGATTTAATACCAGTATCAACTATGACAATAAAAAGCTGATTGAAGAAAATGTTGTCGGCAAAAGACTGTATAAAGACTTTTTTTTTTAAATAATTTAATGTATCAATATTTAATATGTAAGCACCAGTTATAAAACTCTTCATAAGAGCATTTTTTTAGTTGGTTGTGCGATTTATTTTATTACAGTTCCTTTGGATATTCTTTTGTGCTGCTGTCGAATGTCGAAATTGTTAGAATAACAAGCAAATGTTACAGGGACCTGACCAAAAAACGAAAGGAAAGATATATAAAACCGCCTGTGTGGTCACTGGGGAGCAGAGAGCGAAAAACTGGTGACTGAGTGGTGAAACCAACACAGTTTCTGCATTAAAATGAAAACTCTGCGGAAAATGAGATGCAAGCGGCTATAACCATTTCGGTTAATTAAAGTCTCTCGATCCGCTGCCCATCATCATCATTATCGTCATCATAATCACCGCGTGCTGCCAGCAGTCGACTGCGAAATAAATTAAATTCAATTTTGCGAAGCGTTCGAAGCGATGAGATGCCCAGGAAACATTTTCATGGCCCAAACTGTGCTTTTTGCTGACCTTTTGCTCGCCAAACAGCCAACGGTAATCAGTGCCACATAACGCACATGGACGGGCTGCAGGGGGATTGGGGCCTTTTCTTGGTTTCTTGGCCAGGCCAAAACGATTCAGAATGCAGAACTGAGAACCAGGCCCATTGCCGCGGTGAAATTTTGCAGCCACGCAAAAATCACAAAAATCGTGCGTGCCCTTAAGACGCTCATAAAAAACGGAAAACAGCAAATCGCAGAGGGGGTGGATGTAGGAGGGAGGGGGGCTAGGCAGGGGTTTCATAGCCATGGCCACTAAAATGGTTGTGGGAGGGGCGTAGTTGTTGTTGTGGGCGGAGAGGGGTTCGCAAGGGGGAGGGGGGGGGGGGGGGGGGTGTGGGGCTCCCAACTGCTGCACGTAAGGCACGACTTTTTATTATGCTTTACGTTCTTGGCTCTCGCGATGGGGCCAACGGCGCCCACCCGCCTGCGCATTTTGTCCACCCCCTATGCCCCCTATGCCCCCACTCCCCCCACTGCCACTGCGCCCCTGACCTCCCCCTTCTACCCTACTAAACGAAAATCTGCGCATTTTTCGCCGATCCCCAGTGCCATTGGAATGCATAAGAACAACGCAAAGAAGAGCAGCTCGAAAGAGAAAAAAAAAAAATAAATAAAAGAAAATACAAGAAAACAGGGGCGGAGGAGTGGGAAAATAGTGCAACGAATGTCATTCGCATCGCTAGCCGACGATCCCCAGCGATCCACAAGTTTATGGCGCCCGCAACTTGCTGAAAAGCGAACCAAATAACAATAAACAAAAATTAAATAAGACTTGTTCACCATCTTCTTTAAAGTTAAAATGTTTTTGATGTTGATGATACCTTAAAAGGAAAAGACTATCTAAAAAAAAAAGGGTCAAAAATATTTAGTATTGTTGTATACATGATAATGTAAAGATAAATAAAACCATTTTTAGCTAATATATAAAGGTATGTATTATATTGAAATTAGTGGTGTTGTATTTATAGTAATGTATCGAAAAATAATTTTTTTTTAAGAAAATGTTCAGTCTGTAGTTTTAAACAAACATTTCACTTTCTCTAATTAATGCAAACTTATGATATTAATCTCAAAATATTTGTTTGTTATGCTTAACATTATTTTAAAGCTAAAAAAATAATAAAAAGCAAGCAGCTTACCTTCAATAAAGCTGCGATAAAAAATAATTCTTGGTTAAAGAAATCATTCAATAAGCAAAACGTACGTGACAGCTCCTTATTATAATCCCCAATTAAGTCATGTGAGTTTCTGTTCCATACTTAATTTGAACCCTGGGAAATTTCCCAGGCAACATGACAACTGGACAAGCCATACGGAAACATATATGTATATATAGAACATATATAATCGTAGAGGGACATCTGCAATCTCTGACCTGGCGAAATCAAACAACGAAACCAACGAAATATGTAATTGGAATTAGCGTTAATTAAAAAGAACTCGCAGTGGACAAGAAACAAGGGAAATCCGTGGAAAATCCAAAAAAAGTGGATTTCACCTGCATGCGGGCAGCGTTCAATCAATATGCCAGGGAGCTTGTCAAAGGACCTAACTGATCCCCCCACACACATCCTTCTCTGCTATGTAAATGTGTCCAGCATCGTCATCGGTTCCCATTTTTTTTTTTTTTTGTTTTTTTGCTCTTCGTATGTGAGTCCAACATCTGCGGCACCTATAGCTCGATATCGGCCCTGCATTGCCACGCCCCCGCATGCGGCCGCCTCCGCCGATCTGATTGGCCGGCGAAAGGAGCCCGCACAGAGCGGCCAAACGGCGTACACCGAAAAAAGGACAATAAAAAAAGGATAAAAATGAAAACGGGAAAGAGAAAAAATGTTGCATTGCGAAAAAAGTGCAATTTTCATACCCTATATAGGGGCAAGGATGCAGGGTATGCAAATCAGGGTGGGGTCCATGGGTTGCATTGGATATGCAAGGGATTACGTAAATATATCTATATATTTATATGTACAGAAACTCATTACTTTAAGCTTTTGCCTCTTATTGTAAACAATACATTTTTTAGAAAAATATTTAAAATTACAAATGTTTTTATATTTTGTTGGCTTAAAAACTCTTTTAAAAACATTGATATTCTGTTTTTGTAACTTTGGTGAATTTTGGGTTTCTGTTTATTTATTTGTTCTGCTACATTTTGTTTCTTATTATTAGCTGATTATCTTTTAAATGACTTGAATTTTATGATTTGAATTTTCAGGAAATATTTTATTTATTTAAATAATTAATTTTTAAAATATACCTACAATTTAAACTGTTTCAGTTACATTTTATTGATTTGTAGTAAAGTAGTTTACACAAATCATAAAATTAAATTATGTTTCAATAGAGCATTTTCCAGTCGACCAATTTGAATGCTTGCATAATTTTAACACCAAGGCGCCCACACACACACACACACATGTCCTGGGAAATTTTAATTTTTCTTTCTTCTCGTCCTTCATCTGCTTCGACTTCTTCTACTAGTATTTCTTGTGCCATTTTTTTCGTTCGCTGCTAATCAAAAAGCATAACAAGCAGCAGCTAAACCGCCCAACCACCCACATTCACTCCACCAATTTTTGACCCCCTTTTTTTTCCCGGCCCCTCTTTTTTCTACTGCTGCACATGCTGGTTATGTTTGCAGTCGAATAAACAGCACCAATTCATCACATGCTGCAACAACAACGGCATCAGGATACAAAATGGCGCCACCAGGCTCGGCCTGGCTCACTTGGAGCCACCCTTATCCACCCTAAACTGCCGCAGCATCCCCCTCTCCAGCGGGAAAATGAGGTGCAGCCTCCAATGGTGGCAGCCCCCTTTTTGCCCATTTTTGCAACGTTTTCTTCCATTTTTTTCTTATTTTTTTGGTGGCATCAGCTCGGGGCACTAAATCAACATTTCACTTTGATGAATGATGACCAATGTCCAGGCGCGGGTGTCCTCGCTTCGATAGAGTCGAGTCGAGTCGAGTCGAGTCCTGTTCCTGCAGCGCAGCAGCATGCAACATCCTTGCCGGCAACAAAGGCATACAAAATAAACAACGAGAACGCTGGCTAAAAAATATGGGTGGAAAAATGGCAAAACGAGCAGAAAGCTGGAAAAACTGTTGGGCGCAGCAAGCTCACATAGAACAAGAAAAAAAAAAACAAACCAAAAAATAGGGGAAAACTGAGGGCCGGGATACAAAAAACATGGACAGCAAGAGGAGGCTGAAAATAGACACGAGCACTAATCGAATTATTGCCACTGCAGAGGAGCAGAAACCACCCAAAAACTAGCAGAAACATACCGAAAAAAAACCTCGGAATATATAGAGGTTTAGAGAGAGAGAGAGAGAGAGAGAGAGTGAGGAAAAGCGAGCTGCATCTTTCTTGTTTCCTTTGTAATTAAAAAGGAAAATACGACAAAAATCAGCAGAACAGTGGTGGCCAACGGGGCGTATGTGTGTACACTGCATATGCATATGGATATGGATATAGATGCGTGTCGATGCGCTGGCCAACCAAAATCGAACAGTCCTTTTGGTGGGTGGCACGGATATGTGTACCACAATAAACAAATAAATAAGAGCAAAAAAAGAAACACCAGCATAAATGAAATGTCCCCAACAGAGCTTAAGCTCAGTGGGAAAATCGAAACCCCACCCACCACTTGGAATTTCCATCTGCATTGCGCTGCTAATCAATGCAGCAAGTTGATGAAGGTGAACAGAAAAATGTTGCTTATATGTGCACAGTTTTGATCCAACTTTATCCCCCCTTAACCGCAGACTTAAGCCTCTTTCTTCGCTTTCTTTCTTGATGTTTCACTAATAAAAGATCAAAGGAATATTTGTTTCTGACATTCATGTCATTAAATTCACAATAACTTGCTTTTAAACTACTTATTAATAATGGTGTTAAAAAACTTTATACTCCATTGAGAACTTTATATAATATATCATAAACTTTAAAACATATACAGTATTTTTAAACATTCAAAATATCTCTTATCTCTCTACAGTTGAATTTAATTCATTAATTATTATATACGTCTTCGAAAATATAATATATTTTTAATAACAAAATAACTGCAATGGGCAGAAAACTATGCACAAAAAGAACACAAGAAAGCTGAATTACCTCCAACCAAAAATAATTTCTAAAAGTCCACCATTTTTTAACAATTAGTTTGAAAATCCTTATGGCTTTAAAAATACCTACAAATATTAATCGTTAGCCTCCTAAGGCAACACAACATTGTTCAACCTTCCCTGAATTATTCCTATGAATCTCCATTGAAAATGAGATGGAAAGTACTGACAATTGTCTTTTGTTAACTTAATTCGAATGAGGCTCGAACAGAATGCAAAACCTCTAGCAAACCCAAATCTCAATTCAAACAAAATGAAAAAAAAAGGCCGAAGAACTGAGAAACATGTGCACATGAATGGTTGTTGTTGCTGAAAATGCCAACAATGTTGTTGTTGTTGCTGCTGTTGCTGTTGCAGTCAATTGCATTGCAACATTTCATTTTCTGATATGAAAGATTTAAAGTTTGCAACATAAAAATGTCACGTTTTTCATGGTCGCCACAAAGACCGACAAGCCATGTTGAACTTTTCTCGTTGACGTTGCTGTTTCTGTTGTTGCAGTTGCTGTTGCAGTTGCGCATGTGCAGCAGCATTTGGAGGAGACACCCCGACCCCCCGGCCCCCTACCCCTTCCAAAATCCCTCACCCACGCCCCTGGCACTATTCCTTCTCCCCAGAAGTAAAGACTCCTCCACAGAGGAAAGAAAATGAAAATATTTCTAGCCATTTGGATCTAATACGTCCAACTTATATGATTTAAAAGATTATAAGCCAAAAAATAGTTTAAAATTAAAACATACATTATATTTTAATAATAAATAAATTTGTATATTTTTATATATATTAAATAGAATGTCATTTTGCATTTTTAGAACATGAACGTCTTTAAATAATGTGATCCCAAGTTAACAATGAAAAATTTGTTTTAAATACATCCTCTTGACATGAAAATTTTATAAAACACTGACACCACATTGTAATTCTCAGAATTAAAAATAAAATCAATTTAATAACCCCTTTTACTACATAGAAATACATTTATAAGGAAATAATTGAATAATAAATTGTTTTAAATTATAAATCCATAATCCTCAGTTTTCGAGCGGTGTACTGCAACTCCACTAACTAACTTTTGCCAGTCTATTTATGTTACAATTTGGTGGCTACCAAGCGAAAAAATGTTGCCAACTTTGCGTTTGTTTTTCAGCTTTTTGTTTGTGCTGATGTGTGTGTTGGGGTTCTTAACTTTTGTTGTATTTTTGGAGTCCGTTTGCTTTTGTTGTTCCTGGCCTGGCTTGAATTTTTTTCGGGCTTGTTTGACAATGCGCGTCGTGACATCTGCCAAGGTTCAGTCGAATCAGGCTCAAACCAGGTACGGTGGAGGATACCGGGTAGGGGAAGGGGAAGGGGCAGGGGAAGGGGGAGGGGGGTGTCGGAGCCTAGTTGAGAAACGAGTTCCCAATGCATGCGCCCGATTCTTATTAATTTAGCAGCATCAGAAGTTGACGCAGTTGTACGCACCATCGCCGAATAGCAGCTTCAATCCAACCCCCATTCCTGACCTTAACCCAAGAAATACCGATCAAGAAATCCATTTATAAGTTGACAAACATAAATTTGAACAAAGAACACTTAACACTTAGCTTAAGGTCTTATTACTACATCAAAATGATTTAGTTCAGCTGTACAATTTACATTGCAATATAATAATAAGAATAAAAAACCACTTAACAATTGTTATTTAAATGCTTATTTAACACTTTTTATTTAACATAGTCACAAAACAATATTATGTGAAATTTACTTTATTATCGCATTACAAAATTTAGTTTTAAATAAAATATATTTTTCATTAGTAATAGAAATTAGTGAGCAAAGATATCTACTTTCAAATTACTTTAAAGGGTTGTTATATATCAAAATTATTTTCTTTGCTTTACTTAGTAACAAAAATTACCATTGTAATGCTTTAAATTACATTTTTAATTATGTTAAAAATAAAAGGTACGCACTTTCAAAAAAGGTTTCGTTTAAGTAAAAATGGCAACTGTATAATGAAGAAGCCGACAAGCCGGGAATCAATCTGGTAAGAGGCCATTCGTTTCAAGCACCCGTTGCCGTCGCCCCGTTTATCACGATCATTGGCCTTTAATGGGTTAAGCTTGAACCCTGTCCTCTCTCCTTGGCTGGCTTCATAAATTTTTATTGCCCCACCGTGGATAAAGCCAAAGCCAACTGGAGGCTGAGGCTCCGCCACTCCGCAGTTGAGTCGAAGATGCCACCGATACTGATATGAGTTGCGGCCAAAAGCCGTCCGAGGGGAGTCGGAATCAGTAGCCAACGTTGTCGGGAGATTTCGCTTCGTTTTGTCACAAATTAAACACGTTTTTCCGCAGAACCTAATGAATAAACAAGCTCGAGTTTTTTTTTTTGACTTCGTTTTTTTTTGGAAGGCCGGGAGAACGCCACCTGACGGCGGAAGCCTGAACTAGGGTCAGATAACTTTAGTAAGCAAGATTTTCGAAGCAAATCTTTTAAGAAATTAATAAAAATTTCAAGATGTGCAGTTCAGACAAATTTTCCATAATCAAAACAACGAATACCTATAAAGCTCACTTTATATTCGGATTAGAGTCAAAAATCAACAAAATTCGCAGTCATATTACTAAAAGAAAATTGAAGAAATGTTAGTAGCAAATAAAATGTATTTCTCAACTCCGAATGCAATAAATCAATAAATAGTGACACATATATTGTTTAAATCTTAATTAATAAGGGGTCATAATAAATAAATGTGGAAACCAAAAACAAATACATTTCTGGTTCTACTATTTGCGGTAAACGAAGCAAGACTTTACGTTTTACACCGAACATGATTCGTAAGATCTTGTAAACACCGTACGACACTTCCGTTTACAAGGAAATTGGCCTACAATCAACCGCTGGAAAACGCATTCCTATGAGCCTCGGACATTGGCCACGCCCCCTCAACGCAATTGGGGGGCTGTAAATAAAGTAAAAATCCCACTTTCAAACGATCTCTAAACCGTCCGCTGATGACATAAGTGTTAATTGGACAAGCCACTCGGTGTAGCCAGGCTCCAATTTTTTGCAAGTGAATGTTGCCCAGGCAATTACGCACATCTAATGCAATTTCAATAATTGGGCATCAAATTTATGGGGCGACACAGGCACAAATTACGAAGTGCGAACATCTCGACGCGATACTCGCAATATACGATGAGGCAAACTACATGGCCAGGTGCGAATCTTGGCCACTTTCCATGTGCTCGCCAGCAATTATTTCTATTAAAAAATATATATGCTGCTTCGCCCCGCCGCTCAAATATGAAAATGTTAAATTGTTCTGCATAAAAATATTTCCTATTTGGCGCTGCCGCTTCGTATAATTGTTCGCAATTTGCATGCGATGCGATGCGCACATGGGATTCTATTAGGCAAAACATTTCGCAATTGCGTGCTGATTGTCGGTTGCAACCAGCAAACCAGCAACCTGCAACTTGCAAGTTGCTGCACCGCAGCAACAAGTCTGTGAAATTCTGGGCGATAAATAAGCAGTACACAGCCTGCATATTGGTTTTCGGTTTGAAGTTCTAGGTAAAATTTAAATGTATCCTTACAGAAATAAACTTATTGGAAACCTATTTGTTACCCTGCAGTATTTCCTAACCGTTTACCTAATTTAATCATTAAAGTTAAATGAAATATAAAATATATATAGTAAGGTATTAATCGTTTAAGCATGAATGCTTATGCTATTAATTGTATTTAAGAATTAAAAACTATGCTTATTACAGTAGGGAATAACCCCAAGTTATTTTTAATAATCGATTGTGACCGAAATATGAAACTCAAAATAGATTCCAATAAAAACTGAGCATAATTTTTATTGCGATAACGCTGTATTAATTTTTATAAATTCCCTATAGTATAATATATATATAGTATTTTTTCTCAGTGTATTGGTGCCATCTCTAGCACGATATCGCCTCACGCTGTCATCACAAATTGAGTGAATAGCTGGAGGGGATTGGGATTGGGATTGAGATTGGCCGGAGGGGCAGTAGCCGCTTTGCATGCACGGCATTATTAGTTCCGGCCGCCTGAACGCATTTTCTGCGCATTTTCATGGCCGCACCACCCCCCTTTCGACCCGACTCTGGTATTAATAATTTTAATTAAGTCTAGAATTGAGCTTTGCGCGTAATTATGCGAAACGCGACAACAAAGCAGTCAAAGGCCCGGCACTCGGGTTGTGTATGCAAAATAACTAAACACACCCCCCTGTATTTAACCCAGTTGACCACGCCCCCTTTTCTTTTCAAGCTGCCGCCTTTTGGATCAAAGTCGGAATTCGCGTCTTTGCCAAGACAAGCATAACTAATCTAATCGCAGGGTAATCGTTGAAGAAACATCATGTACATACATAAGTGGAAAAAATTGAGCTGAACTAAATGTACACATATCTCGCAGTTCAAATGAGAAAATTCATTTTTTATTTACAAACAACTCTAACTTATACAAATACATAGCTGGCTGAAATGCTTAAATACAATCTATATTATTGTTTTGAATTCAACAAAGTAACCAAACATTTTTGCGAACGCCGGAACACGTATGGAAAAAGAAACAATATAAGTTTTGTCTAAAATCTAGAAAAGCAACAACAAATTTGTTGTCTTTTGGCAAGTCTCCAACAACCCAAAAAAACACCTAAGAAAACACTTTTTCTATCAAATGGCTGAGAAGTAAAGGTCAAAACATGGAATGCCATACATCGGTGAACTCGTCATTAAATTTCCAATCAAGTGGCATTCACAGTTAAACATTTTTGAGCTTTTCAATTTTTCGCAAAAATTGATGACCCCCACCCTTATCAAAAATGCAAAAATTGGCCAAAAATTTTGTTTTCAAAAAATTGATTTTCAAAATTCAGTTTTTGCATCAAAACAAAATTTATTTTTATAAACCGATTGTGGATGGGTAGTATAGGTTGCCAGCTATACAAAACAGTCATTTTTATGGCTATACTGTCTAGTTTTGGCCAAGTTACATAAAAAGAACTTCATAGGATTTTTGGTTTTTAACTAATCTCCAAAGACCCAAAGAAACCACCCTAAATATCAGTTTTTCTATCAAAACGATGAGAAGTAATGGTCAAAACATGGAATGCCATACGTCGGTGAACTCGTCATTAAATTTCCAATCAAGTGGCATTCACAGTTAAACATTTTTGAGCTTTTCAATTTTTCGCAAAAATTGATGACCCCCACCCTTATCAAAAATGCAAAAATTGGCCAAAAATTTTGTTTTCAAAAAATTGATTTTCAAAATTCAGTTTTTGCATCAAAACAAAATTTATTTTTATAAACCGATTGTGGATGGGTAGTATATGTTGCCAGCTATACAAAACAGTCATTTTTATGGCTATACGTCTAGTTTTGGCCAAGTTACATAAAAAGAACTTCATAGGATTTTTGGTTTTTAACTAATCTCCAAAGACCCAAAGAAACCACCCTAAATATCAGTTTTTCTATCAAAACGATGAGAAGTAATGGTCAAAACATGGAATGCCATACATCGGTGAACTCGTCATTAAATTTCCAATCAAGTGGCATTCACAGTTAAACATTTTTGAGCTTTTCAATTTTTCGCAAAAATTGATGACCCCCACCCTTATCAAAAATGCAAAAATTGGCCAAAAATTTTGTTTTCAAAAAATTGATTTTCAAAATTCAGTTTTTGCATCAAAACAAAATTTATTTTTATAAACCGATTGTGGATGGGTAGTATATGTTGCCAGCTATACAAAACAGTCATTTTTATGGCTATACGTCTAGTTTTGGCCAAGTTACATAAAAAGAACTTCATAGGATTTTTGGTTTTTAACTAATCTCCAAAGACCCAAAGAAACCACCCTAAATATCAGTTTTTCTATCAAAACGATGAGAAGTAATGGTCAAAACATGGAATGCCATACATCGGTGAACTCGTCATTAAATTTCCAATCAAGTGGCATTCACAGTTAAACATTTTTGAGCTTTTCAATTTTTCGCAAAAATTGATGACCCCCACCCTTATCAAAAATGCAAAAATTGGCCAAAAATTTTGTTTTCAAAAAATTGATTTTCAAAATTCAGTTTTTGCATCAAAACAAAATTTATTTTTATAAACCGATTGTGGATGGGTAGTATATGTTGCCAGCTATACAAAACAGTCATTTTTATGGCTATACGTCTAGTTTTGGCCAAGTTACATAAAAAGAACTTCATAGGATTTTTGGTTTTTAACTAATCTCCAAAGACCCAAAGAAACCACCCTAAATATCAGTTTTTCTATCAAAACGATGAGAAGTAATGGTCAAAACATGGAATGCCATACATCGGTGAACTCGTCATTAAATTTCCAATCAAGTGGCATTCACAGTTAAACATTTTTGAGCTTTTCAATTTTTCGCAAAAATTGATGACCCCCACCCTTATCAAAAATGCAAAAATTGGCCAAAAATTTTGTTTTCAAAAAATTGATTTTCAAAATTCAGTTTTTGCATCAAAACAAAATTTATTTTTATAAACCGATTGTGGATGGGTAGTATAGGTTGCCAGCTATACAAAACAGTCATTTTTATGGCTATACGTCTAGTTTTAGCCAAGTTACATAAAAAGAACTTCATAGGATTTTTGGTTCTTAACTAATCTCCAAAGACCCAAAGAAACCACCCTAAATATCAGTTTTTCTATCAAAACGATGAGAAGTAATGAACAAAACATGGAATGCCATACATCGGTGAATTCGTCATTAAATTTCCAATCAAGTGGCACTCACAGTTAAACATTTTTGAGCTTTTCAATTTTTCGCAAAAATTGATGACCCCCACCCTTATCAAAAATGCAAAAATTGGCAAAAAATTTTGTTTTCAAAAAATTGATTTTCAAAATTCAGTTTTTGCATCAAAACAAAATTTATTTTTATAAACCGATTGTGGATGGGTAGTATAGGTTGCCAGCTATACAAAACAGTCATTTTATGGCTATACGTCTAGTTTTGGCCAAGTTACATAAAAAGAACTTCATAGGATTTTTGGTTCTTAACTAATCTCCAAAGACCCAAAGAAACCACCCTAAATATCAGTTTTTCTATCAAAACGATGAGAAGTGATGGTCAAAACATGGAATGCCATACGTCGGTGAACTCATCATTAAATTTCCAATCAAGTGGCATTCACAGTTAAACATTTTTGAGCTTTTCAATTTTTCGCAAAAATTGATGACCCCCACCCTTATTAAAAATGCAAAAATTGGCCAAAAATTTAGTTTTCAAAAAATTGATTTTCAAAATTCAGTTTTTTCATCAAAACAAAATTTATTTTTATAAACCGATTGTGGATGGGTAGTATAGGTTGCCAGCTATACAAAACAGTCATTTTATGGCTATACGTCTAGTTTTGGCCAAGTTACATAACAAGAACTTCATAGGATTTTTGGTTTTTAACTAATCTCCAAAGACCCAAAGAAACCACCCTAAATATCAGTTTTTCTATCAAAACGATGAGAAGTAATGGTCAAAACATGGAATGCCATACGTCGGTGAACTCGTCATTAAATTTCCAATCAAGTGGCATTCACAGTTAAACATTTTTGAGCTTTTCAATTTTTCGCAAAAATTGATGACCCCCACCCTTATTAAAAATGCAAAAATTGGCCAAAAATTTAGTTTTCAAAAAATTGATTTTCAAAATTCAGTTTTTTCATCAAAACAAAATTTATTTTTATAAACCGATTGTGGATGGGTAGTATAGGTTGCCAGCTATACAAAACAGTCATTTTTATGGCTATACTTCTAGTTTTAGCCAAGTTACATAAAAAGAACTTCATAGGATTTTTGGTTTTTAACTAATCTCCAAAGACCCAAAGAAACCACCCTAAATTTCAGTTTTTCTATCAAAACGATGAGAAGTAATGGTCAAAACATGGAATGCCATACATCGGTGAACTCGTCATTAAATTTCCAATCAAGTGGCATTCACAGTTAAACATTTTTGAGCTTTTCAATTTTTCGCAAAAATTGATGACCCCCACCCTTATTAAAAATGCAAAAATTGGCCAAAAATTTAGTTTTCAAAAAATTGATTTTCAAAATTCAGTTTTTTCATCAAAACAAAATTTATTTTTATAAACCGATTGTGGATGGGTAGTATAGGTTGCCAGCTATACAAAACAGTCATTTTTATGGCTATACTTCTAGTTTTAGCCAAGTTACATAAAAAGAACTTCATAGGATTTTTGGTTTTTAACTAATCTCCAAAGACCCAAAGAAACCACCCTAAATTTCAGTTTTTCTATCAAAACGATGAGAAGTAATGGTCAAAACATGGAATGCCATACATCGGTGAATTCGTCATTAAATTTCCAATCAAGTGGCATTCACAGTTAAACATTTTTGAGCTTTTCAATTTTTCGCAAAAATTGATGACCCCCACCCTTATCAAAAATAGCAAAAATTGGCCAAAAATTTTGTTTTCAAAAAATTGATTTTCAAAATTCAGTTTTTGCATCAAAACAAAATTTATTTTTATAAACCGATTGTGGATGGGTAGTATATGTTGCCAGCTATACAAAACAGTCATTTTTATGGCTATACGTCTAGTTTTGGCCAAGTTACATAAAAAGAACTTCATAGGATTTTTGGTTTTTAACTAATCTCCAAAGACCCAAAGAAACCACCCTAAATATCAGTTTTTCTATCAAAACGATGAGAAGTAATGGTCAAAACATGGAATGCCATACATCGGTGAACTCGTCATTAAATTTCCAATCAAGTGGCATTCACAGTTAAACATTTTTGAGCTTTTCAATTTTTCGCAAAAATTGATGACCCCCACCCTTATTAAAAATGCAAAAATTGGCCAAAAATTTAGTTTTCAAAAAATTGATTTTCAAAATTCAGTTTTTTCATCAAAACAAAATTTATTTTTATAAACCGATTGTGGATGGGTAGTATAGGTTGCCAGCTATACAAAACAGTCATTTTTATGGCTATACTTCTAGTTTTAGCCAAGTTACATAAAAAGAACTTCATAGGATTTTTGGTTTTTAACTAATCTCCAAAGACCCAAAGAAACCACCCTAAATTTCAGTTTTTCTATCAAAACGATGAGAAGTAATGGTCAAAACATGGAATGCCATACATCGGTGAACTCGTCATTAAATTTCCAATCAAGTGGCATTCACAGTTAAACATTTTTGAGCTTTTCAATTTTTCGCAAAAATTGATGACCCCCACCCTTATTAAAAATGCAAAAATTGGCCAAAAATTTAGTTTTCAAAAAATTGATTTTCAAAATTCAGTTTTTTCATCAAAACAAAATTTATTTTTATAAACCGATTGTGGATGGGTAGTATAGGTTGCCAGCTATACAAAACAGTCATTTTTATGGCTATACTTCTAGTTTTAGCCAAGTTACATAAAAAGAACTTCATAGGATTTTTGGTTTTTAACTAATCTCCAAAGACCCAAAGAAACCACCCTAAATTTCAGTTTTTCTATCAAAACGATGAGAAGTAATGGTCAAAACATGGAATGCCATACATCGGTGAACTCGTCATTAAATTTCCAATCAAGTGGCATTCACAGTTAAACATTTTTGAGCTTTTCAATTTTTCGCAAAAATTGATGACCCCCACCCTTATCAAAAATAGCAAAAATTGGCCAAAAATTTTGTTTTCAAAAAATTGATTTTCAAAATTCAGTTTTTGCATCAAAACAAAATTTATTTTTATAAACCGATTGTGGATGGGTAGTATATGTTGCCAGCTATACAAAACAGTCATTTTTATGGCTATACGTCTAGTTTTGGCCAAGTTACATAAAAAGAACTTCATAGGATTTTTGGTTTTTAACTAATCTCCAAAGACCCAAAGAAACCACCCTAAATATCAGTTTTTCTATCAAAACGATGAGAAGTAATGGTCAAAACATGGAATGCCATACATCGGTGAACTCGTCATTAAATTTCCAATCAAGTGGCATTCACAGTTAAACATTTTTGAGCTTTTAATTTTTCGCAAAAATTGATGACCCCCACCCTTATCAAAATGCAAAAATTGGCCAAAAATTTTGTTTTCAAAAAATTGATTTTCAAAATTCAGTTTTTGCATCAAAACAAAATTTATTTTTATAAACCGATTGTGGATGGGTAGTATATGTTGCCAGCTATACAAAACAGTCATTTTTATGGCTATACGTCTAGTTTTGGCCAAGTTACATAAAAAGAACTTCATAGGATTTTTGGTTTTTAACTAATCTCCAAAGACCCAAAGAAACCACCCTAAATATCAGTTTTTCTATCAAAACGATGAGAAGTAATGGTCAAAACATGGAATGCCATACATCGGTGAACTCGTCATTAAATTTCCAATCAAGTGGCATTCACAGTTAAACATTTTTGAGCTTTTCAATTTTTCGCAAAAATTGATGACCCCCACCCTTATCAAAAATGCAAAAATTGGCCAAAAATTTTGTTTTCAAAAAATTGATTTTCAAAATTCAGTTTTTGCATCAAAACAAAATTTATTTTTATAAACCGATTGTGGATGGGTAGTATATGTTGCCAGCTATACAAAACAGTCATTTTTATGGCTATACGTCTAGTTTTGGCCAAGTTACATAAAAAGAACTTCATAGGATTTTTGGTTTTTAACTAATCTCCAAAGACCCAAAGAAACCACCCTAAATATCAGTTTTTCTATCAAAACGATGAGAAGTAATGGTCAAAACATGGAATGCCATACATCGGTGAACTCGTCATTAAATTTCCAATCAAGTGGCATTCACAGTTAAACATTTTTGAGCTTTTCAATTTTTCGCAAAAATTGATGACCCCCACCCTTATCAAAAATGCAAAAATTGGCCAAAAATTTTGTTTTCAAAAAATTGATTTTCAAAATTCAGTTTTTGCATCAAAACAAAATTTATTTTATAAACCGATTGTGGATGGGTAGTATAGGTTGCCAGCTATACAAAACAGTCATTTTTATGGCTATACGTCTAGTTTTAGGCCAAGTTACATAAAAAGAACTTCATAGGATTTTTGGTTTTAACTAATCTCCAAAGACCCAAAGAAACCACCCTAAATATCAGTTTTTCTATCAAAACGATGAGAAGTAATGACAAAACATGGAATGCCATACATCGGTGAACTCGTCATTAAATTTCCAATCAAGTGGCATTCACAGTTAAACATTTTTGAGCTTTTCAATTTTTCGCAAAAATTGATGACCCCCACCCTTATCAAAATGCAAAAATTGGCCAAAAATTTTGTTTTCAAAAAATTGATTTTCAAAATTCAGTTTTTGCATCAAAACAAAATTTATTTTTATAAACCGATTGTGGATGGGTAGTATATGTTGCCAGCTATACAAAACAGTAATTTTTATGGCTATACGTCTAGTTTTGGCCAAGTTACATAAAAAGAACTTCATAGGATTTTTGGTTTTTAACTAATCTCCAAAGACCCAAAGAAACCACCCTAAATATCAGTTTTTCTATCAAAACGATGAGAAGTGATGGTCAAAACATGGAATGCCATACGTCGGTGAACTCAGTCATTAAATTTCCAATCAAGTGGCATTCACAGTTAAACATGTTTGAGCTTTTCAATTTTTCGCAAAAATTGATGACCCCCACCCTTATTAAAAATGCAAAAATTGGCCAAAAATTTAGTTTTCAAAAAATTGATTTTCAAAATTCAGTTTTTTCATCAAAACAAAATTTATTTTTATAAACCGATTGTGGATGGGTAGTATATGTTGCCAGCTATACAAAACAGTAATTTTTATGGCTATACGTCTAGTTTTGGCCAAGTTACATAAAAAGAACTTCATAGGATTTTTGGTTTTTAACTAATCTCCAAAGACCCAAAGAAACCACCCTAAATATCAGTTTTTCTATCAAAACGATGAGAAGTGATGGTCAAAACATGGAATGCCATACGTCGGTGAACTCATCATTAAATTTCCAATCAAGTGGCATTCACAGTTAAACATTTTTGAGCTTTTCAATTTTTCGCAAAAATTGATGACCCCCACCCTTATTAAAAATGCAAAAATTGGCCAAAAATTTAGTTTTCAAAAAATTGATTTTCAAAATTCAGTTTTTTCATCAAAACAAAATTTATTTTTATAAACCGATTGTGGATGGGTAGTATAGGTTGCCAGCTATACAAAACAGTCATTTTATGGCTATACGTCTAGTTTTGGCCAAGTTACATAACAAGAACTTCATAGGATTTTTGGTTTTTAACTAATCTCCAAAGACCCAAAGAAACCACCCTAAATATCAGTTTTTCTATCAAAACGATGAGAAGTAATGGTCAAAACATGGAATGCCATACGTCGGTGAACTCGTCATTAAATTTCCAATCAAGTGGCATTCACAGTTAAACATTTTTGAGCTTTTCAATTTTTCGCAAAAATTGATGACCCCCACCCTTATTAAAAATGCAAAAATTGGCCAAAAATTTAGTTTTCAAAAAATTGATTTTCAAAATTCAGTTTTTTCATCAAAACAAAATTTATTTTTATAAACCGATTGTGGATGGGTAGTATAGGTTGCCAGCTATACAAAACAGTCATTTTTATGGCTATACTTCTAGTTTTAGCCAAGTTACATAAAAAGAACTTCATAGGATTTTTGGTTTTTAACTAATCTCCAAAGACCCAAAGAAACCACCCTAAATTTCAGTTTTTCTATCAAAACGATGAGAAGTGATGGTCAAAACATGGAATGCCATACGATCGGTGAACTCGTCATTAAATTTCCAATCAAGTGGCATTCACAGTTAAACATTTTTGAGCTTTTCAATTTTTCGCAAAAATTGATGACCCCCACCCTTATTAAAAATGCAAAAATTGGCCTAAAATTTAGTTTTCAAAAAATTGATTTTCAAAATTCAGTTTTTGCATCAAAACAAAATTTATTTTTATAAACCGATTGTGGATGGGTAGTATAGGTTGTCAGCTATACAAAACAGTCATTTTATGGCTATACGTCTAGTTTTGGCCAAGTTACATAACAAGAACTTCATAGGATTTTTGGTTTTTAACTAATCTCCAAAGACCCAAAGAAACCACCCTAAATATCAGTTTTTCTATCAAAACGATGAGAAGTAATGGTCAAAACATGGAATGCCATACGTCGGTGAACTCGTCATTAAATTTCCAATCAAGTGGCATTCACAGTTAAACATTTTTGAGCTTTTCAATTTTTCGCAAAAATTGATGACCCCCACCCTTATTAAAAATGCAAAAAATTGGCCAAAAATTTAGTTTTCAAAAAATTGATTTTCAAATTCAGTTTTTTCATCAAAACAAAATTTATTTTTATAAACCGATTGTGGATGGGTAGTATAGGTTGCCAGCTATACAAAACAGTCATTTTTATGGCTATACTTCTAGTTTTAGCCAAGTTACATAAAAAGAACTTCATAGGATTTTTGGTTTTAACTAATCTCCAAAGACCCAAAGAAACCACCCTAAATATCAGTTTTTCTATCAAAACGATGAGAAGTAATGGTCAAAACATGGAATGCCATACATCGGTGAACTCGTCATTAAATTTCCAATCAAGTGGCATTCACAGTTAAACATTTTTGAGCTTTTCAATTTTTCGCAAAAATTGATGACCCCCACCCTTATCAAAAATGCAAAAATTGGCCAAAAATTTTGTTTTCAAAAAATTGATTTTCAAAATTCAGTTTTTGCATCAAAACAAAATTTATTTTTATAAACCGATTGTGGATGGGTAGTATATGTTGCCAGCTATACAAAACAGTCATTTTTATGGCTATACGTCTAGTTTTGGCCAAGTTACATAAAAAGAACTTCATAGGATTTTTGGTTTTTAACTAATCTCCAAAGACCCAAAGAAACCACCCTAAATATCAGTTTTTCTATCAAAACGATGAGAAGTAATGGTCAAAACATGGAATGCCATACATCGGTGAACTCGTCATTAAATTTCCAATCAAGTGGCATTCACAGTTAAACATTTTTGAGCTTTTCAATTTTTCGCAAAAATTGATGACCCCCACCCTTATCAAAAATGCAAAAATTGGCCAAAAATTTTGTTTTCAAAAAATTGATTTTCAAAATTCAGTTTTTGCATCAAAACAAAATTTATTTTTATAAACCGATTGTGGATGGGTAGTATATGTTGCCAGCTATACAAAACAGTCATTTTTATGGCTATACGTCTAGTTTTGGCCAAGTTACATAAAAAGAACTTCATAGGATTTTTGGTTTTTAACTAATCTCCAAAGACCCAAAGAAACCACCCTAAATATCAGTTTTTCTATCAAAACGATGAGAAGTAATGGTCAAAACATGGAATGCCATACATCGGTGAACTCGTCATTAAATTTCCAATCAAGTGGCATTCACAGTTAAACATTTTTGAGCTTTTCAATTTTTCGCAAAAATTGATGACCCCCACCCTTATCAAAATGCAAAAATTGGCAAAAATTTTGTTTTCAAAAAATTGATTTTCAAAATTCAGTTTTTGCATCAAAACAAAATTTATTTTATAAACCGATTGTGGATGGGTAGTATATGTTGCCAGCTATACAAAACAGTCATTTTTATGGCTATACGTCTAGTTTTGGCCAAGTTACATAAAAAGAACTTCATAGGATTTTTGGTTTTTAACTAATCTCCAAAGACCCAAAGAAACCACCCTAAATATCAGTTTTTCTATCAAAACGATGAGAAGTAATGGTCAAAACATGGAATGCCATACATCGGTGAACTCGTCATTAAATTTCCAATCAAGTGGCATTCACAGTTAAACATTTTTGAGCTTTTCAATTTTTCGCAAAAATTGATGACCCCCACCCTTATCAAAAATGCAAAAATTGGCCAAAAATTTTGTTTTCAAAAAATTGATTTTCAAAATTCAGTTTTTGCATCAAAACAAAATTTATTTTTATAAACCGATTGTGGATGGGTAGTATATGTTGCCAGCTATACAAAACAGTCATTTTTATGGCTATACTTCTAGATTTTGGCCAAGTTACATAAAAAGAACTTCATAGGATTTTTGGTTTTTAACTAATCTCCAAAGACCCAAAGAAACCACCCTAAATATCAGTTTTTCTATCAAAACGATGAGAAGTAATGGTCAAAACATGGAATGCCATACATCGGTGAACTCGTCATTAAATTTCCAATCAAGTGGCATTCACAGTTAAACATTTTTGAGCTTTTCAATTTTTCGCAAAAATTGATGACCCCCACCCTTATTAAAATGCAAAAATTGGCCAAAAATTTAGTTTTCAAAAAATTGATTTTCAAAATTCAGTTTTTTCATCAAAACAAAATTTATTTTTATAAACCGATTGTGGATGGGTAGTATAGGTTGCCAGCTATACAAAACAGTCATTTTATGGCTATACGTCTAGTTTTGGCCAAGTTACATAAAAAGAACTTCATAGGATTTTTGGTTTTTAACTAATCTCCAAAGACCCAAAGAAACCACCCTAAATTTCAGTTTTTCTATCAAAACGATGAGAAGTGATGGTCAAAACATGGAATGCCATACGTCGGTGAACTCGTCATTAAATTTCCAATCAAGTGGCATTCACAGTTAAACATTTTTGAGCTTTTCAATTTTTCGCAAAAATTGATGACCCCCACCCTTATTAAAATGCAAAAATTGGCCAAAAATTTAGTTTTCAAAAAATTGATTTTCAAATTCAGTTTTTTCATCAAAACAAAATTTATTTTTATAAACCGATTGTGGATGGGTAGTATAGGTTGCCAGCTATACAAAACAGTCATTTTTATGGCTATACTTCTAGTTTTGGCCAAGTTACATAAAAGAACTTCATAGGATTTTTGGTTTTTAACTAATCTCCAAAGACCCAAGAAACCACCCTAAATTTCAGTTTTTCTATCAAAACGATGAGAAGTAATGGTCAAAACATGGAATGCCATACATCGGTGAACTCGTCATTAAATTTCCAATCAAGTGGCATTCACAGTTAAACATTTTTGAGCTTTTCAATTTTTCGCAAAAATTGATGACCCCCACCCTTATCAAAATGCAAAAATTGGCCAAAAATTTGTTTTCAAAAAATTGATTTTCAAAATTCAGTTTTTGCATCAAAACAAAATTTATTTTTATAAACCGATTGTGGATGGGTAGTATATGTTGCCAGCTATACAAAACAGTCATTTTTATGGCTATACGTCTAGTTTTGGCCAAGTTACATAAAAAGAACTTCATAGGATTTTTGGTTTTTAACTAATCTCCAAAGACCCAAAGAAACCACCCTAAATATCAGTTTTTCTATCAAAACGATGAGAAGTAATGGTCAAAACATGGAATGCCATACATCGGTGAACTCGTCATTAAATTTCCAATCAAGTGGCATTCACAGTTAAACATTTTGAGCTTTTCAATTTTTCGCAAAAATTGATGACCCCCACCCTTATCAAAAATGCAAAAATTGGCCAAAATTTTGTTTTCAAAAAATTGATTTTCAAAATTCAGTTTTTGCATCAAAACAAAATTTATTTTTATAAACCGATTGTGGATGGGTAGTATATGTTGCCAGCTATACAAAACAGTCATTTTTATGGCTATACGTCTAGTTTTGGCCAAGTTACATAAAAAGAACTTCATAGGATTTTTGGTTTTTAACTAATCTCCAAAGACCCAAAGAAAACCACCCTAAATATCAGTTTTTCTATCAAACGATGAGAAGTAATGGTCAAAACATGGAATGCCATACATCGGTGAACTCGTCATTAAATTTCCAATCAAGTGGCATTCACAGTTAAACATTTTTGAGCTTTTCAATTTTTCGCAAAAATTGATGACCCCCACCCTTATCAAAAATGCAAAAATTGGCCAAAAATTTTGTTTTCAAAAAATTGATTTTCAAAATTCAGTTTTGCATCAAACAAAATTTATTTTTATAAACCGATTATGGATGGGTAGTATATGTTGCCAGCTATACAAAACAGTCATTTTTATGGCTATACGTCTAGTTTTGGCCAAGTTACATAAAAAGAACTTCATAGGATTTTTGGTTTTTAACTAATCTCCAAAGACCCAAAGAAACCACCCTAAATATCAGTTTTTCTATCAAAACGATGAGAAGTAATGGTCAAAACATGGAATGCCATACATCGGTGAACTCGTCATTAAATTTCCAATCAAGTGGCATTCACAGTTAAACATTTTTGAGCTTTTCAATTTTTCGCAAAAATTGATGACTCCCACCCTTATCAAAAATGCAAAAATTGGCCAAAAATTTTGTTTTCAAAAAATTGATTTTCAAAATTCAGTTTTTGCATCAAAACAAAATTTATTTTTATAAACCGATTGTGGATGGGTAGTATATGTTGCCAGCTATACAAAACAGTCATTTTTATGGCTATACGTCTAGTTTTGGCCAAGTTACATAAAAAGAACTTCATAGGATTTTTGGTTTTTAACTAATCTCCAAAGACCCAAAGAAACCACCCTAAATATCAGTTTTTCTATCAAAACGATGAGAAGTAATGGTCAAAACATGGAATGCCATACATCGGTGAACTCGTCATTAAATTTCCAATCAAGTGGCATTCACAGTTAAACATTTTGAGCTTTTTAATTTTTCGCAAAAATTGATGACCCCCACCCTTATCAAAAATGCAAAAATTGGCCAAAAATTTTGTTTTCAAAAAATTGATTTTCAAAATTCAGTTTTTTGCATCAAAACAAAATTTATTTTTATAAACCGATTGTGGATGGGTAGTATATGTTGCCAGCTATACAAAACAGTCATTTTTATGGCTATACGTCTAGTTTTGGCCAAGTTACATAAAAAGAACTTCATAGGATTTTTGGTTTTTAACTAATCTCCAAAGACCCAAAGAAACCACCCTAAATATCAGTTTTTCTATCAAAACGATGAGAAGTAATGGTCAAAACATGGAATGCCATACGTCGGTGAACTCGTCATTAAATTTCCAATCAAGTGGCATTCACAGTTAAACATTTTTGAGCTTTTCAATTTTTCGCAAAAATTGATGACCACCCTTATCAAAAATGCAAAAATTGGCCAAAAATTTTGTTTTCAAAAAATTGATTTTCAAAATTCAGTTTTTGCATCAAAACAAAATTTATTTTTATAAACCGATTGTGGATGGGTAGTATATGTTGCCAGCTATACAAAACAGTCATTTTTATGGCTATACGTCTAGTTTTGGCCAAGTTACATAAAAAGAACTTCATAGGATTTTTGGTTTTTACCTAATCTCCAAAGACCCAAAGAAACCACCCTAAATATCAGTTTTTCTATCAAAACGATGAGAAGTAATGGTCAAAACATGGAATGCCATACATCGGCGAACTCGTCATTAAATTTCCAATCAAGTGGCATTCACAGTTAAAAATTTTTGAGCTTTTCAATTTTTCGCAAAAATTGATGACCCCCACTCTTATCAAAATGCAAAATTTGGCCAAAAATTTTGTTTTCAAAAAATTGATTTTCAAAATTCAGTTTTTTCAAACAAAATTTTTGTTTATAAACCGATTGTGGATGGGTAGTATAGGTTGCCAGCTATACAAAACAGTCATTTTTATGGCTATACGTCTAGTTTTAGCCAAGTTACATAAAAAGAACTTCATAGGATTTTTGGTTCTTAACTAATCTCCAAAGACCCAAAGAAACCACCCTAAATATCAGTTTTTCTATCAAAACGATGAGAAGTAATGAACAAAACATGGAATGCCATACATCGGTGAATTCGTCATTAAATTTCCAATCAAGTGGCACTCACAGTTAAACATTTTTGAGCTTTTCAATTTTTCGCAAAAATTGATGACCCCCACCCTTATCAAAAATGCAAAAATTGGCCAAAAATTTTGTTTTCAAAATATTGATTTTCAAAATTCAGTTTTTGCATCAAAACAAAATTTATTTTTATAAACCGATTGTGGATGGGTAGTATATGTTGCCAGCTATACAAAACAGTAATTTTTATGGCTATACGTCTAGTTTTGGCCAAGTTACATAAAAAGAACTTCATAGGATTTTTGGTTTTTAACTAATCTCCAAAGACCCAAAGAAACCACCCTAAATATCAGTTTTTCTATCAAAACGATGAGAAGTGATGGTCAAAACATGGAATGCCATACGTCGGTGAACTCGTCATTAAATTTCCAATCAAGTGGCATTCACAGTTAAACATTTTTGAGCTTTTCAATTTTTCGCAAAAATTGATGACCCCCACCCTTATTAAAAATGCAAAAATTGGCCAAAAATTTAGTTTTCAAAAAATTGATTTTCAAAATTCAGTTTTTTCATCAAAACAAAATTTATTTTTATAAACCGATTGTGGATGGGTAGTTTAGGTTGCCAGCTATACAAAACAGTCATTTTTATGGCTATACGTCTAGTTTTGGCCAAGTTACATAAAAAGAACTTAATAGGATTTTTGGTTCTTAACTAATCTCCAAAGACCCAAAGAAACCACCCTAAATATCAGTTTTTCTATCAAAACGATGAGAAGTGATGGTCAAAACATGGAATGCCATACGTCGGTGAACTCGTCATTAAATTTCCAATCAAGTGGCATTCACAGTTAAACATTTTTGAGCTTTTCAATTTTTCGCAAAAATTGATGACCCCCACCCTTATCAAAAATGCAAAAATTGGCCAAAAATTATGTTTTTAAAAAATTGATTTTCAAAATTCAGTTTTTGCATCAAAACAAAATTTACTTTTATAAACCGATTGTGGATGGGTAGTATATGTTGCCAGCTATACAAAACAGTCATTTTTATGGCTATACGTCTAGTTTTGGCCAAGTTACATAAAAGAACTTCATAGGATTTTTGGTTTTTAACTAATCTCCAAAGACCCAAAGAAACCACCCTAAATATCAGTTTTTCTATCAAAACGATGAGAAGTGATGGTCAAAACATGGAATGCCATACATCGGTGAACTCGTCATTAAATTTCCAATCAAGTGGCATTCACAGTTAAACATTTTTGAGCTTTTCAATTTTTCGCAAAAATTGATGACCCCCACCCTTATCAAAAATGCAAAAATTGGCCAAAAATTTTGTTTTCAAAAAATTGATTTTCAAAATTCAGTTTTTTCATCAAAACAAAATTTATTTTTATAAACAGATTGTGGATGGGTAGTATATGTTGCCAGCTATACAAAACAGTCATTTTTCTGGCTATACGTCTAGTTTTGGCCAAGTTACATAAAAATAACTTCATAGGATTTTTGGTTTTTAACTAATCTCCAAAGACCCAAAGAAACCACCCTAAATATCAGTTTTTCTATCAAAACGATGAGAAGTAATGGTCAAAACATGGAATGCCATACGTCGGTGAACTCGTCATTAAATTTCCAATCAAGTGGCATTCACAGTTAAACATTTTTGAGCTTTTTAATTTTTCGCAAAAATTGATGACCCCCACCCTTATCAAAAATGCAAAAATTGGCCAAAAATTTTGTTTTTAAAAAATTGATTTTCAAAATTCAGTTTTTGCATCAAAACAAAATTTACTTTTATAAACCGATTGTGGATGGGTAGTATATGTTGCCAGCTATACAAAACAGTCATTTTTATGGCTATACGTCTAGTTTTGGCCAAGTTACATAAAAAGAACTTCATAGGATTTTTGGTTTTTAACTAATCTCCAAAGACCCAAAGAAACCACCCTAAATATCAGTTTTTCTATCAAAACGATGAGAAGTAATGGTAAAAACATGGAATGCCATACATCGGTGAACTCGTCATTAAATTTCCAATCAAGTGGCATTCACAGTTAAACATTTTTGAGCTTTTCAATTTTTCGCAAAAATTGATGACCCCCACCCTTATCAAAAATGCAAAAATTGGCCAAAAATTTTGTTTTCAAAAAATTGATTTTCAAAATTCAGTTTTTTCATCAAAACAAAATTTATTTTTATAAACAGATTGTGGATGGGTAGTATATGTTGCCAGCTATACAAAACAGTCATTTTTCTGGCTATACGTCTAGTTTTGGCCAAGTTACATAAAAATAACTTCATAGGATTTTTGGTTTTTAACTAATCTCCAAAGACCCAAAGAAACCACCCTAAATATCAGTTTTTCTATCAAAACGATGAGAAGTAATGGTCAAAACATGGAATGCCATACGTCGGTGAACTCGTCATTAAATTTCCAATCAAGTGGCATTCACAGTTAAACATTTTTGAGCTTTTTAATTTTTCGCAAAAATTGATGACCCCCACCCTTATCAAAAATGCAAAAATTGGCCAAAAATTTTGTTTTTAAAAAATTGATTTTCAAAATTCAGTTTTTGCATCAAAACAAAATTTACTTTTATAACCCGATTGTGGATGGGTAGTATATGTTGCCAGCTATACAAAACAGTCATTTTTATGGCTATACGTCTAGTTTTGGCCAAGTTACATAAAAAGAACTTCATAGGATTTTTGGTTTTTAACTAATCTCCAAAGACCCAAAGAAACCACCCTAAATATCAGTTTTTCTATCAAAACGATGAGAAGTAATGGTAAAAACATGGAATGCCATACATCGGTGAACTCGTCATTAAATTTCCAATCAAGTGGCATTCACAGTTAAACATTTTTGAGCTTTTCAATTTTTCGCAAAAATTGATGACCCCTTATCAAAAATGCAAAAAATTGGCCAAAAATTTTGTTTTCAAAAAAATGCAGAAATTATTGTTATTGATATTTTCCCTTGAATTGTTTGAACTTTCACCACGTGCCATAAGGCCGCATATTGGCATTGTAATTACTTTGCGGACAACGTTTGTATGAAATGTGGCCCAGAAACCGTTTTAATTGCAGTTAAAACAGCTAAGGAGGAAAGAAACCTTTGGAAGAATTAGAAAATAGAATGTTGCCAACTGTGGGAGATGTTGCCGCCTACGTTGACAGGCAATTCCATTCGCCAGGCCCCTCTCTTAATTTTCCCCTTTACGACCCCCTTCGCCACCCATGGAGCAAAGTGCGTACAGCAGGCTGAGGAATGGTAACAGCAACAATCCAGTTAACAGTAATTGCTGGCGCGTCGTGTTTTCGGACCACCAATGGATTGATTAACTACGTGTTCGATATTTCAGCTAAGCCCCTGCGCCCCTGCACCTGCCCCGCCCCCTGCCCGTTTGCCCACTCAAAGCTATGTCACTTGACTATTGATGATGTGGCCCAGGGTGCTCTGCACTAAAAGAAATATTTTTGAAAAATAATTTGTATTTAATTGCGGATGATTACAGTTCGCAAGAATGTTATACATCATCAAAAACTGACTAATTGATTGCCATTTATAGCCAAAACGGTTTAATTATATAACACCTTTTTGAAAAAAAATTAAAAACGAGAAAGTTGGTCATAAAACTAATTATTTTTCAAATTTTAACAACTAAAATTTGATTTGCAAGTAAAAATTAAAAAAAAACCAGCAAAATAAGAATTACAGGTTTTGAAGCATGTTCAGATTTTTTTTTCAGTGCAGCTCCGGCGGGCCAAGTGTTCCAAGTGTTCCAGCTTGAGCAAAGCAGCCAAGTCCAAATCAAATTTACTATAATGACCACTCAAATGGACAGCGTAATGGGCCATGCGGCGCGGGAAAGAGATGGCAGATGGAGACAGAGAAAGAGACAGGGACAGCAGGAGAGGCAGGGAAAGAGAAAGAGAAAGGCCGACTAAAGTATTCCAGCGGAAAGTGGGCGAAACTTGGGAAGAAGCTAATGGCATTCGGCTGGTGTTGCGTGCATTTGACATTCTGGCAGTCGATGCCTCCAATAAAAAGATCGTCGAAGGGGCGGGATGGTGGTGAAAAGTCGAGGAAAAGAGAGGGAAAACGCTGACGCAGCCAGTGGGCGATATCCTAAGATGATATATCTCTCGGGAGACAACTTGCTAGGCCAGCTCAGCTATTAAATGAAGCGCAAATTTAGCCAAATATAAGATAAACCGATGGAGATAAGATAAGCCAGTCTGGTTGCAAAATGCGCAAGTAAAAAAAAGAATCTATGTTTCATGGCCTGGATTCAGAACACAAAATAATATAAAAAACTATATTAATTAATATAGTGTCAATATATTTAAAAAAGGACAGGAGGGCCATTAATAAAAATTGCAAAAAAATTTAAACCTAAATCGATCAGTAGCCATTTCTGGTTTTTTGGGTTTTACATCAGGTGCTTAAGATACGACTTTCTTATGTATTTTTTTGTAAATAACATAAACTTAATATGGTGAATTAATCTCCCTTATAAGAGAGAAAACGAATAACTTTTATATTTGCCATATAAAATCCACGGCTTAAAGTGAAACGAATTAACGCAAATTAATGCTGAAAAGTGAATAATTTAAGAGCAGCGTTCGTTAAGGAGAGCGGCCAATAAATCGATTTATGCTGGCAAAAAAGTGATGTAGTAACGAGGGGATTGACCTGGTATGTGCCACGATGATATCGGGGAATTTTGAGAAGCCAGCGATGGAAAATGTCGAGTTCAGGGGACGCGTGTTCCCTCAACCCAACCCAAAGTGCTTCCATAAATTGTGTGGCCCCGGGGCGATGATGATGATGCCCGGTAATACGACTACCTCAGTGGCAAAGGGGCAGCTGCCAGTTTTACAGTCCATAAGGGGATCCCTCGATTTGATATGTGGATATGGTGTATATGGGATATGGGATATGGGATAAGCGATGGTAAGTAACGGATAAATTCGCAAGGGGTTTGGCATTTTTTCGGCTGCCGTGCGTCGGGGATTTCGCACCTCCTCCGGCGGCGAGGGATTAGGGTTACCTCCTGGCAAGGATGCACCTGCAATCCATCGAACAACTTAATTGAATGTTGAGGGGGCACCTGCTTATCGGCGGGCAATTAATTCCAGCGATTTGCTTAGCTGTAAAATTTGTAACAGGGGTCCCATGGCCCCATTGCCATACCCACTGCCAATCCCATTCCCATTCCCAATCCCAATCCCCATCATATGCACATCCACATCCAAATCCAGATCAAGGGGAACCGCTGTCTCCGCTTCGGGGCTTCGTTTCGGAGTTTCTGGTGCTTTTGGTGTTTTCGGGGCTCGCGTTGCCTGTCAACTGGCCACCACAAAACGTAAATCAAGAAATTTGCTTAACCCACGCGCCACCAACTTAACTCCCCGCTCTATATTCCAAAATACACTGCAACACACAATTTACGGGAACAAATTTTACATTAAATCTAACAAATTGGCAAATATGGTGTTTTCCATTGCCTTAATCGAATGAATAATATTTTTATAAAAAAGCACTTCAAGCATACGTTTGTGTCTGAAATATATGTTGCTTGCTTTAACAATCAGATTTTTTAAGGATTTATCAAGATCTTTAAAATCATCTTTTTATTTCTGTTAAAATGTATACGTTTGTCTTGATTCTGAGGCACTCCTCAAACACTCCTAAATGTCACATCTACACTTTTTCAAGTGTATCAATCCCTATAGCACAATCCCCCCTCCCGCACGACAGGTGCTCTCTTTGCATATCGCAAGTTGGGGGAAACTGAGGGAACGGGGCGGCGGGTCACCGCTGAAAAATAAAAACTGGAACGGGGCGCATGCGCCGTGGTCTCCTTTCTGTCGTTTGGATCTGCCAAAGATCTGCCAGAGTTGCCATAAGGCACAATGGGTGGTAAATTGAAGCTTTCAACTTGCGCCAGTATGCAGCGGCTTGTTGTTGTTGTTGTGGGGCCCCGTCTTGATTTCAATTCGTTGGCGGCTATTTTGACAATGTGCGCCGCTTTAATTGGAGCCGTGTCATTAAGAGCACGCAATAAGAAAATCTGACAAAGCACCAGACATCGCGAGACAGCTCAGCTGTTTACGAGCCCACTTGGATGGCAAACAATTAAATTAGAAATAAATTTGTTTAACCGAGAGGACTTATTTTATCAGCTGCATTCTGCTGAACTTCATGGATAACAAAGGTTTCTTATGAAAAAATTGCCAAAGAAAAACAAATATATAATAATAGATTTTATAATTAGACCACGATAAAGCTTAAATAGCTAAACCTTACTAAACAATGTATTTATTAAATCGTATCTTGTTGTGATCTACTCGTGACACCCTCTCATCGAGCAGTCGTGGCCGAGTGGTTAAGGCGTCTGACTAGAAATCAGATTCCCTCTGGGAGCGTAGGTTCGAGTCCTACCGGCTGCGATAAGTGAACTTTCTTTTTGCTTTATAATACAATCTGCTATAATTAAAAACAACAGTTTAAATGGGAAAACTGTCTCTGTTTATTGTTGTATTAAATAAATTAAAAGCTCACAAAAATAATGACTTTATCTTTTTCATAATTATCTATTCATCTATTTTTATACAGGTGAGCCTTAAGTTGTGCCCACCATACACTGATTTCTTATGGTAAAGTGTAGCCCAGTGGCCAAGTCGTTTGCCTTGAGATTGGCAGTCCCGAGTTCAATTCCCAACTGAGCAAATGAAAAGTTTTATGGAATCATTGAAAATATTATAATTTTTATTTATAGATCATTAGAATCTTTCTCTTTCTAATTCGCGACAATTTAGAAGAGATTGAAAACTATTAATTGATAGTAGAAAATATTGCTGCAAAATCGTGGTAAATTATAGACTATTATTGCCTGGCTTGGTTCCCATAACAAATCCTTCGATATTCAATGCGGCAAATGAGACTGAAATGAAAAAGGGTACAAATTACAAATAAAAAACTCACTGCCAGTTGGCGATAAAGCAAACTCTTACCTTCTTGTGGCACCCACTCACAATCCTCGCAAGTCGATGAAAAAGTTTTCGACAGGTCTCGGCATTTTAGGCCGAATGCCACAAAAACAGACTTAAATAAGCATTGCAAAAAATACAAAGCTCTCGGTTTAAATCTCAAACGAATACCCTAAGGAACTGCCCTTTTTCCTTAAGGAATATTTAAAATATTTATTTCCAATTCCATTTGAATGCGGTGGACTAACAAACGAATAATGAAATGTAACTGACTTTTTTTGATTCAATTTGGGAGGACGTTTACATTTTACGGTTTCGTATTCCAACACTTCCCAAAATTCGTTCCATTATCAAAAAAAATCGTTATTAATCTCTTAAGTTTTAATTGATGATCATTAATTATTTCAATGCCTAATATTAAAATCCGTTGTAACACTTAAAATACCCTTTTAAGATAGGGTGTGAAAAGTCGGGGAAATTGTCGCCACAAAAGTTTTGGAGAGTTCTGCCTGCCACGGACCCCCTATTTCCCGCCCACGACTGTGGCTTTTGGCCACTGTTGCCGTTGTTGTTGGACGTTGTCGGTTGCCTTTCTGGCACAGACGCCGTTATGTCTCGCAAAGTTTCAAGAAACTGGTTCTTTCCCTTTCCCTTCGCCGATAACTTTCTGTGTCATATTTTTGTGACTATGTGTGTAGTGCGATTCGTTTTGTTATAATTTATTGTAAAATTATTTCCGTTTTGGCGTTACTTTGTGGCTGACTCAATTCCGGTTCCCGCACAATAGCAGGGTAAGTTCAAAAACAAAAAGCCTTACAAACTTTAAAAAAGAAATTGTCATGTAGAAAACATTAACGTTAAATTAAACCGACTTCAACACATCAATTACTGTTCAGGAATATATACTTAAAGATTTATATTTACCTTATTTTTCCTTTTCCTTTAGCTTTACGCTTCTATTTTATTATGAATATAATAGCCGCAATTCTTAAAACGATTCTAATATATTAAGTTTTCAGCCTTAGTTTTGGACCTTTCCCTTGTCACACATTTCTCCAATCTCTTTATTACTTGTTAGTAATATTTATTTGAAAACTTCCAAAATTTAGATAGAATTGAAACCTTCTTTTTGCAAGTGCAAAGACCAAAACAAAACGTGTCCCATCAAGGGCCCATTTAATTGGCGTCTATTTATGTCATCGCAGCTAGTGCAGATCGCACCGATCGAGAACAGATCGTGAGTGACAAAGCCAAGGAATCAGAATCGAAATCAGAATCCGAATCCGAATCCCAATCGAGCCTGGCCCTCCAAACAATGAAAATTGATATTGTAGAAAATCTTAAAGGCCGCAATCACCGCTATCGCAGCCGCAGCTCCTCTCATTACGCATATCGGTTGGAGTGGCCAACTCCAAGCGCCGACTCCCAGCTTTTAGCTACCAGCTTTCCAGTTTCCCAGTTTTGGGATCCAGTCCGGATCCAGCGGAAAGATCAAGCAACGCAACCGGCGATCAGGTCTGTCCATCATTATGTCAACGCTCTCAATGCGCATGTCAATCAAGATGAAGTGCCGCTGATACGTTCGTCTCAGGACTTAAGTCTGGGTCCCCGACTACATGGTTGATTGCACCGCCCCGCCCCGCCCCGCCTTAACTCCCAGATGCCCACAGAATTATTGAGGAAACGTGTGTCCATGGGTGGGAAAGAATTCCTGAATAGATGCAATTCTGTGTGAAAAGATGCCCTATCCTTAAATCAAAATATATATATTTAAAATATAATAAACTTGGAAGATTACTTGTTAAGTAACATTTATTTTAGAGAATCCCCAAAAACAGTTTATTTTCTTTCCCCTTCCCCATTCTTAAGCCTAGACATTTATGTTTTTTATAGCGCATATAGTGGATTTATAACCGAAACTCCGAATTGCTGGCATCCTAGGACGATGGCTCTCACTCATTTCAATTTATGAGAAGCGCCGAGAAGGGCGCACCTCCTCGCTCCGCGCCGCTATTTTATTATTTTGTGCAATAATTTTTTATTGTTTTGCTGGTCCGAGGAGCTGATCCTGGCGGTGTGGCAGCAGGACGACAGACGGGATTCCCTCATCCGTTTCGTTTTCCGTCCACTTTCAATTGTTTGGCAGCCCTTGCAGCGCCGCCGAACGCTTGATATTTATTTGTTGTGTGCCGGCTATAAACGTGAAATTTACTGCGGAATGTCATTTAAAGTACAAACGTTCTGGCTCCCCCGTCCATCGGGTTCCTTTTTTTGTTTGGATATATTTACTTGTATTTTGTTGAGGGCCGGACTAACGGTTTCTATGCACGCCAAATGACGCCGCTGTCGATGGCACTGCCATCGCCCCGAGTCAACGTTTTTTTTTTTTTGGCCAATACTCTTTCTGAGGGTATTTATTCATTTTCCTCACTTACACTTTGAAAAAAAGGGTTTTTGAACTGTAAAAGAAAATTGATTGGCAAGCATAATGCATCGATCACAGCCTAAACTCAATAATGCCAAATTTGTAATATGTCAAATCTGAAAAATTAAATTCTCATATATACTAAGAGATTTCTAGATTTGAGATTTCGGAACATTAACTTTTTAGGGTGATCAAAATCAAAATGTTATAAGGATTTTTTCTTTAAACATAGCCCTAGTTGGTTTTAATGATTTTTCAGCTTATTTGGTTCACTGTTGACTTCTTCAGTTTCAGATTTCTGCTTAAAATCTCAAAGTGTATTCGATTCTTCGGTCAGCTGGGCTTATTCCTCCGCCCAGTACTCGTTTTTTTTCTGTCGTATTTATAATCCTTTTCCTCTTTTCGGCTCGAGCTGGAACAAGGCATTTTGTCTGGCTCGTCCTGGATATCTTCCTCTCCTTCTCACTCGCTCTGCCTTCTCGCTTCCACACGGCGTTTGTCATTATGTGGCTGCTTCCGGATTATATTTTCGGTAGGAATTTCTGTTTATTTTGCACGTCTTAGCAGCTGTCGCCGTTACACACGACCGCCCGAGGACCTCTCTCGCAGGACCCCTGGAGTATCCCTTTAATTTCGTCAAGTGGCCTAATGCCGTTCCACTAAGTGCGGCTAATCAGCTACCAACAAAAAAGAAGAGGTTGGTCTGGGGGATTGGAGTGAAGTGCAATGCAGTGGAGTGGAGTGGAGTGGAGATCCAAATCTGAAACGGATGTCGCCGGTTGTGCTCAACAAGGCCTCTGCTCCTGCGAAAAAGGACACGGCGCCAGAGGCTCGCCAAAAATTAATTATTAAGCCCGAATATATTCGCCGAGATATGAAATAAACTGTCTGTCTGCTGGCGAGAAAGGAGAAAGTTAATGTGGGGCTGGGGAAGAGCTGTCTGTCTGGTCGCCTGTTTTACACCTGTCCCACAACCGCCTTAAACTCACCTTTGATTTAGATGTTGAGCGCGGGCTGTGTTTTTGTGGTAATCTAGATTTGGCAGGGGACTTAAGAACGATATTCAGCCGTTGGGATTTCGGTTATGAAAACGCTGTGCAGAGAGTTATCAATTTAATGGGACACTTCAGTTATCCGGCAAGAACATTATTTTTCAGAATACTTAAATGCTAATAAAAGCATACAATTAAACACAAATTACACCTTGTTTTTATTGAGTCGATATTTCTTTTCGGTATTTTGAATAAGTTTTGATCAGAAAATCGATGGAACTAAAATAAATGATGGTTCCCAAAAAAAGTGATCGTTTTTTTTTTCTGTCTAGAAATTTTAATATTTTTAACTCGCAAAAAAGTGATTTATTTAAAACCGCAGCCGGTAGGATTCGAACCTACGCTCCCAGAGGGAATCTGATTTCTAGTCAGACGCCTTAACCGCTCGGCCACGACTGCTTGGTGACAAAAAACGCCAACAAGATCGCGAAAATAGTCTGGATCCCCTCCCCAAAGGAATGTTTATTGACCAAATTCACAGGATAATATTATAAATGTTTTAAATCGTGACTTTGATTAAGTCGCATGTTACTTTTTGTTGTACGATCGATTTTATGGTTGCCTAAGTTATTCAATTTTATATACCGCTCTTCCCCTATCACCCTACTGAACTACCTTTCTCCCTCTATCCCCTACACTTTCTCGCCCTCTCTCCCTCTATTTCAAATCTTACTTATTACGTACTATAATCGCATTTTATGTGAACAATATACAAACAGATTTACTAATCCAAAGGTCACTTTAAGACACAAATAACTTTCCTTGTGTTATGTAATTACAGCATATTTTCAATGTTGAAAAATTAAATATTTAAAAAAAAAAATTGTTTTTTTCTTGTGTACCTTATGTGAAAGTGTATTTAAGAAGATATGTTGAAATATAGAATTTAAGCTTTAAATTATGTTCCAGACTCAACAGACTCTTTTAACGTATTCTTGGATAAATGGAGCTAGCATACATTTGTTTATATTATATCTGCAGAATTAATTTAATCTATTGAGTATATCCCTCTCGCTCGATTCCATGCATTGAATACAGTGCGTGCGAGTGTAACGCATTATATAGTGCGTAACCCTTCTTTCGCTGCGTTCTTTTTAAATGTATAACAAAAAAATTAAGAAAATATTTACAAATTAGTTGTGCAGTGTTGTTAGAGTCGGACATCCTGCCCCTTCCTTGCACATCCTTGTAAGTTACAATTTTAATTCAGGTGGCGGCTTTTATTGAGAGCTTAAGCCACGTCGAAGCAACTGACCGTGTGGCCTAATGGATAAGGCGTCGGACTTCGGATCCGAAGATTGCAGGTTCGAGTCCTGTCACGGTCGAAAAGGATAATTTTTTAATTTTTTTAACTTCAATAATAGGTTAATATGCATTTTATTTTATTTTTAAAGTCATCTCATAAACAACACAAGTAAATAAATGTTGACCGCCAGAGCATATTTTCATCGTTAGCCAAAGGATTCTATATGTTTTTCCTTTTAAATGTAAGATTTAAGTTTCTTACGTTTTTTGCTTTCATGTACACGGTTTTTTTTTAATGTCATTGAAAGTGTGCAAGTTCAATGGCAAATTTGAATGCCAAGCAGCTTATTTGACACCAACAAGAACAAGAAGCAGTCGTGGCCGAGTGGTTAAGGCGTCTGACTCGAAATCAGATTCCCTCTGGGAGCGTAGGTTCGAATCCTACCGGCTGCGAAATAGTAGTTATTTTTTGCATAACATAATTTACATTTCGAAAAATAATGCAAAAGATTCTCTTAGTATTAGGACCAACTTTTCTTGGCAACATAATGGTAAACTTTAACCAAGCTTTGCAAAAAAGATATAAATATTTATTTAATAATGATAATCTTAGTGAAATCTTATATGCATTAACTTGTTAAGCTGAATTGAGAAATATTTAATAAGCCGAAATAAACTTATTCTCCTTGTCTAATGAATAAATATTCATGGGTGATAATTATAAAAAAAACTAAAGGACAAATTTGATTGTTTTGCATGTTTACTGCAAAAAATTAGGAAATTATTCTTGATTCTCTTATTAATTTCATAAACAGTTATTTTGTGCAAAGCAAATAGTTTTTACTAATAACAGCCTCTGGATGAAATACTTATGATATCTAAAACATTTTTCTTTAAATTATTTTGCATCAATCGTGTCGATATGCAAGTAAGAACAACATATTAAAGTATCCATTGTAAATGAGTATTACAATTGTTTGAGGATATATACCTCAAATAATTAAATAGGGGTTATATTAATTGTTCGCCCTTTTCAATGGTATATCCCCAAGTAGATCGGCCGTAAATATCATCAAGCAGTCGTGGCCGAGTGGTTAAGGCGTCTGACTCGAAATCAGATTCCCTCTGGGAGCGTAGGTTCGAATCCTACCGGCTGCGAATCGTAAATCCTTTTTTGCTCACACCACACTTCGCCATCATATTTTTGTGTCCTGTCCGCTTCATTTAAGCTTGATGACAAATTAAAGTCCGTCAGCACGGGTTTTGTTTCACGCGCTGCCCCAGCGGTTTCCCAATTAGGAGACAACAAGTTTATTCAGCCATCACATCCAGCCATCACACACCCACTCATAGATGGCCTGGACCTTTACCAACATCATATCCTGTTTAATTACAATTTTCCTGTGGTCGCGTAGCGTTAAGCCAACCAACAGACCGCGTCGCCTCCTCACTTTGGTTTTTTCCAATTCAATTATTATGGATGGAAACGGCTGATGGTGGCTGGGGTTGGGGGGTTTGGGGGTTTGGCATATCCTGGGGGTAACATAGTGTAGTTAAGGACCTGCAAGAAGAGGCGAAAAAATGCTAGTAAATGCCCACGACATTGGTGCATGTGAAACATATTGTTGGTGGCGCGGCGGTCGCCCTCTCTCACTCACTCGGCGTTGTTGCTGGCCCGCTCTATTTTTAGTTTCCGACTAGGCTGACCAGGGGGGTAGATAGGGTTCGATCTAAGATTGGTGCATGTTCTGCAAATGGAACTACGTTTTAAACGGGGGTCCTAGCACTATTGCACCGATTTCAAGCAATTGTTTGTTCTTAAACAAACTTATAAAACTTTGAATGTTAAAATACGTTTGCTAAACAGATTTAGGCTAATATGTTTTATATAATTTTTTTTCATTCTAACTTTTGTGTTTTATTATTTGTGTATTTCCTAACATTAAAAAAAAACCTACTAAACTGTTTAAAAATTAATATTCTTCAGAATTTGTTTATTGTTTATTGAAAGACAATATTTTATAGAAATTAGGTCAATGAATAAAGCATGAATAAAGATTAGACTTCAGATATAGATAAACAATACAAAGTTTCTTGTCTTATTGAACTATAAATTGTTTAAAGTTGTTATTGAATACTGGATATACAATCTGTAGTACTTTAACATAAAAAACCAATACAATATAATATTTTTGACAAAGTCATAAGCCGGATCTCTCTAAATATTTAACTGGGATTTTTTTTTAGACAGCATTGTTCTAATGATCAACAGGGTATTCGCAGGTTTTAGTATCTGTCACGGCGCATTTTTTAGCTGCTGTATTTGTCGCTGATTGAGACTTCACTTTTTTGCAATCGATGGCAAATTGATGAACACAACACACACGCATACCCGCACACCTACATGTATGTGCAGATTTAGAGCGAGATGGCAGGGTGGGGGTTAGAGATGGGGGAGAGAGAACGAGAACACTGCGGAGTAATTAACGTGCACACGCGGCACGGCACATAAGCAACCCCCTTGCCACGGCGAAGGGTTAAAGGGGGTGGCTGGGCGACGGCGAACGCATGCAAATCGCAGGCAGGCACATGGGCGTCGCCTTTTGGTCAGCACTGTAGCTGCGTTTTTTTGCAGCGCTGCATTCGCGCTGCGATTGGTTGCGGCCAGCGCCTCATATCGATGAGTCCGCAAATCCACCAACCCACCAACCCACCAATCCACCCACCCATCTAAAACAGATGCCCAACCACACGTATGGCACACGGGATCAGGACCAAAAGGACCGACGACCGAGGACCGAGGACCAAGGACCAAGGACAAAGGACAAAGGACCGACATCCATCAAGCACTCTGGGCCTTTGTTATTCCCGTGCGTTGCAATGGGGTTGCAGTTTGCATCGAATCACCCATTACCCATCGTCACGTTGAAAATTCCGGCTACACCCCCATCGGATTCCAAAGCAATCGCTGATAGGCCCAGCCATCAGAATGCCCCACAACTTTCAGAATTCAGCGATTCTAAGCGGATTCGCAATTAAAGTGAAACAGTAACAATCCCACCATTTTTTTTTGGAACGGGTATCCAGACATCAGACATGCAAAATTCAAAACACAAAACTGAAATCCCCAGAAACGGCCACTCTTATAGGCACACACGTTCATGGCCGGAATTTAATTTTGATAAAGGTACAAAATATTGACGATACATCAGAGAGGTAATGGCCTAAGGTGGGTTTCGGGCGGTGGCATGGGTTAAGAGGCTGCCGGGGGGCTGTCTGAGTCCCTGGAACGGACGAGTGAAAGCCAAATGTGCGGAACTACTGAAGGAGCTGATAACTGGGCCAAAACGATGCCCAAATACTCTAAGAGACTAAAATAGTGCCAGTATACAGGGCTAACTTACAAATTACCGAAAAAATCAGCTTTAAATAATAAAAATTATATAAGTTTCGTCTAAATAAAATTGTATTTACAAGCAAACATATTTTTATTTCTTTCATATACATTTCTGTCAATTGTTGAAAATTGCTAAATACAACATTAAACAACATTAGGTATAGTCGGAAAATAAATATAATATTTAAGCTTAGAGACTTTACTTAATAAATATATGTATGTTATGGTAGTTAAAACTGATAGATAATATATAATCAGAATCGTTCATGCAGTAAAGTAACTTTTTTTTGCAAAAGATTGGTGGCAACAAGAGAGCAGCACATGGCTAGCATATTTTTATGGAATACTACCTACCGTCCACCTGCACCTCTGATAGCCCCCCTACCAATCTCACCCACCCACTTCCCTACACCATTTACCAAAACAAGAACAAAGAGACTTTTTTTACGTTAACAAAATTTTTGCAAAGTTTTCTCTGGTTTTTTTTTTCCGTGTTATCCTCTATATTTTCGAGGAGGACCGCATATAGCAGTCAAAAAAAAAAAAAAAAAGGGAAAAGGAAAAAGGAGGAACAAAAAACTGAAGAGGAAACGCAAATACGGGAATACATAAAACGAGGCACAAACCGGCGGAGGATGGACTGGGAAAAGTCCGCATTCGCGAGCCCCCTTCAAACCCCCCTCCAGATTGTCCCCTATGTGAGTAATCGGCTGTCCATGTACATATATCCGTAAATGTCAGACGACATCACGCTCCACTGGACACACTGACGACGGCGATGGCACGGCCACTGCCACTGCCACTGGCGACCGATGGAGGCGCCTCCTCACGCTGACCACGTCAGGACGGCGAAACGAAGCCCCCCTTTGGTAAAATAAACCCCCACCCCTGAGTAAGCCCCCTCCCGCTGTAGCCACCTGCCCGCAAAATATTGGCGCAAACATTAACTGAGGCGGAGAGCAAGCCAATCCTGCACTAAGCAAAAATATTTTTTATCATGCTATAAGAAATGTGTAGGATGCTAGAATTTAAATTGTCATTTACGCAATTATCTAAATGGTCACAAAATAAAATGGTCACAAGATACAATAAAACAAAAGGCAAACATGTTTATCTTATTTGCATTACAAACTTAATTTTGCATTTAAAGACAAATCAACTTTTATTCTTCTATTTATAAAACAATAATAAACGTTTGATTTTTAAAATATAAAAACAAAATAATTTATGCCAAATATTAGGTGGAACAATGCTAAGGTAAAGGAAAATGTATCTTTCAATTGAAGGCTGGTATGAATGGTGAAAAATATATGTTTTTATTAAAATCTGTTTTTCCGAAGAAAAGTATTTTAAAAATCTTTAAAACATGATATATATTTGATATATTTTTTTGCAGAGTGTGCTTACAGTTTGAATTATTTGAAACAATATCCTTTAAAAAAATGCGATACGATTTCAAACGATGATGGCAAAAAATCAGAACAGGCCAGGCCGCAGGAGCCATGAACAGGAACAGGATGAGGATAAGGATTCAAGGATGAGGATGGGCTCGAGTTCGAGGATGATGCTGATGCTGAGGCTGAGGCTGAGGCTGAAGCTGAGGACGAGCTGTAGGACCTGGGCCAGACAGGTGTTTGTCAGGCGCTCGGAATGGGCAGCGTCTGTCGCTCTTATCAAGCCTCTGAAAAAACAAGCCGAAATAAGAATGGCAGAAGAAAAAGTGGCCCATGGATGATGGGCATGTGTGGGCTGTTGTAATAACAAAAGCAATAACCAAACAAAAGCTTTTGGCCAAGTCATTGACCCACGTTTCGCCAGTTAGCCAAAAAGAAGAGGAAGTTGGAGGTGCTTTTAAAGAGCCGTTCGATACGTGAATATAATATGCGAAGGCGGAAATCCTGACTTGGCCTTTGAATAAAGATAAGCTTAAATCATTGATACGTATTTTGTGTTTACAAGCATGTACTTGGAAATAAGGGCGGGCATTAGAAATTTAGGAATTTTTAATTCTGGAAACACTTTATGAAACAAATCCATGAGGTGTGTTTCAGAAATCACAAGGTTTTTTAAATAACTTATAAAAAATTCAAAGAGTATGCAATAAACAACATATTTTTAAGTACTTACTTTTGGGCACCTTAGTAAATTAATTTAAACATTTTATATTATTCCCATCATAAATAAACATGGCTGTTTGTAAACATTCAAGTATATTTATTGACAGGTCCCAACAATAGCAAAACCTATTCTTTCGATAATTGTAGTTAGCTCTAGAAATATAACTAGACTTGCAGTACATATGAGAACGTTTTGGCGGATTTAAATGAAGCAATTTAGGAACAAACAGGTGTAGGTGAAAGTTGTTTCTCTGAATCTGGAGCCTCAAATTATCCAATTTGATCAATGGCCATTGGCAGTGATAATGGCTCGCTGGGGAAACTTCACGGCTCTTCAGCTCGATGGCTGACCGCAGGACGTGGCTCCTGGAAGCTTGGAACTTGCTCCTGGCCAACCCAAATGCTGTTCCATTTGTCTTGGCCAACTCCGGCAGCTGTGCAATCTGTGTGCGGACGGTTGACAAACGAGGGGGCCCCGAAGAAAGTTGTCTTGCCCCGAAACGCCTCTTGCAAGACACAAAGTTTTTGGGGCAGCACAGTGAAATGGCTCAATCAATTAGGCGGCTGTCATAACGTCTCCCTCGGGATCTCCTTGGAATCTGTTCGAGAGGAACAGCTGCCTCAGCCGCTCTGCATGTCGCCGCAACATCAACATCAATAAAAAAAAGAAGGAAAACAAAAAACAAAAAAAAAAAACAAAACCACTGCGTGCCCCTGCATCAACTGCATCTCGTATCTTGTGTGATGAAATTTATGCTTAATTAAAAGCGACACAAGGCGTCACAAGCAACGCACCACGCGTTCGCCGAGATAAGAAAGGCCCCGGGGAAGCAAGTTGGCCATCAGCGGGTTAAGGGGCCCCAGAATCGCCCGGCAATCGCGTTTGAGTTCGAGTTCGAGAACTTGCGCACAATTAATGCGATTTTGAAACGCACAGATCGCCGGGAGATGGTAACCAGATTACACGGAAAGAAAATACTTAATTTCAATTTCTTTTAACATTTTAACAATGTATTTTGATTTATCGTTGATTCGGCAATTTTTGGGGACCACTTTTATTATGATGTATCCAAAACAACAACACAAAAATTCACTAACAAAAGTAAATACTTTCAAGTTTCTTCTGAATATTTTTAAAAGAAATATTTTTTAATTAATAATTTGCTCTTTATTTTTATATACTTAGCTGTCAATGCTTAATAGTAATTTTTCTTTTATATTTGACACACTAGTAAAAAATTGCTGGCCACGGTTACATCACTTATTGGGACTTCTATTACGAGTTTGAAGAGGTCATTTATTGCATAGAACATTTATTGCCGAGAACATTGATTTTAAAACATTATTTTTAATAGTTACGCTTATAACACAGATTTATTTGACTATTTTACAATTTTTTCAAAACAAATAGTGTAAAAATCTAAATAATTTAATTGGTCAAATTTACTCACTTGTGTGTAGTTTGCTGGCAATTTTGAGTATTGTATCTATAGGAATTCTTACATATTTCGCTCAGTGCCTGGCCATGGCTTGGCTGACTGGTCTCACTAATTCAATTAAAGACGCAGCTTCCACAAGACTTCGTCGTAGAACTGCCAATCGCACGCATGTTGAGTGGCTGAACGATGGATGCACGTCCGATGGATGCCAGCACTAAACTTAAATCCAAATCTAAGGCGAAATCCGATACCCAAATCCAAGTCCAAGTCGAAATCCAAGTCGAAATCCAAGCCCAACCCACATCCAAAATGAGAGACGTTTTGTGAGAGAAAGGCCTCACGTTTGTTTTCGCTGGATATTCTCCCACTTCCTCGACGGTTTGCACTCATTAGTCTCCCACAACGTGAATTAAGATAATCTGCCAGTTGGACTTGGTCTTGGGGTTTGAGGTACTATACAGTGGATACTGTATACTGCATATTGTATAGTGGATAGTGGATAGTGGGTACTGGGATTGTGGACTTCGGATTCTGAAAATGGAACTCTGAGGCTGCTGGGCGCTTGTTGTGCAAATGAATTGTTGCTGATTTCGTTTGAACGATTAGCGCCAGTTGCCTGCCTGCTGCCTCTTCGATCTGTCTTGGCCAGATTTGGACGGGAATGCAAATGGAAATAGCCCGGCTGGCATGCTTAGCAATTAGACTAATTGCATGGCCCCAGCCCCCAGTTTTCTGTTTCTCCACAACAACTAGCTCTAAATAGCTGCCTCCTCTGCTAGATTTCACGCACACCGTAAAAAATAACATAAGAACTGGTCATGTGAATTGGTGTTATTTAGTCGGTATATCAATATCACTATTTACAGCAATGCAAAGAGGCATGTTAACCTATTTATTTTTCATACAAGGCTACAATAAAAATCATTTACCATTAAAAATGGCATACAAGCTTTAAAGAGTTAAGTAATAAATAAGAAACTACTACTAGACAAAATATCGTGAAATAAAATTCAAGGAATTATCTAATTAATTAATTAATTAATTACAAATTAAGCAATTTATCAAATGAGTACTCTTAAGTGAATTAAGTAATGTGATAATGCAATTAAATGAAACTAATCTTAAGTAGAATTGAATTTACTTGTAATGTACAATATTGTTCTTAATAAATTAAAATACCCAACTGAAACTGAGCATAATTATAAATAAATATTAAAACTAAAATAGATATCCCCATTTTATTTGCTTTTGTTTCAGATGTTTCTGCTACATTTCTCACTTTTTGGTGTTCTTTTACCTGAATGCCGGGCATTGCGCATACGCACTGTGCGCCCTGCACCCTGCATATTGCGCCTATTGCAATATATGCCTGCAGATTGGTCAGTTCAAACACTGACATCCGGCAGGGGTATCCCCTATCCCCTCTTCCGAAGCCCCTGACACTTGCACACACATGCCACTCTGTGCATGCGTCGAACGGACTGAATTCGGATGGGTTGAAATGCCAGTGGAGTTGGTGAAGGGGGGAGGGGGGGCTTAGGCCAGGACACCCAGTGGTGCAGTAGATGCAGAGGAGCAGAAGGGCAGAGGGTGGGGCTGCGTCAGTAGCAACGCCTTCGCATCAACCCAGACACCCACGAACGCTCCAAATGGAATTACTGCAGCCGCGAAGTACAAAGAACTGGACATCGACTTTGCACCGCTCGAAATTTACCATTCAATTTCCATGAAATCAAATGCTCCAAAAATAATTTTATTCAGATCACTTCAATAAATTAGCTGAATTTTTTTATATACTTGACAAACAAATTCAAATATTTTTGTTTCACACACTTTTTGATTTGTACTCCATATAAAAAAAAACATTATAATAGATTTTGCTAGATTGATTTAGAAATGCAAACATTTTTTATCTTTTAATAATATTTATCTGCTTTTAAATTTAAATAGGTCTAAATTTAAATTTTTTACGAATATTTTTGAAGTAGTTTAGTAGTAGCTAGTTTACATGACAATCTTTATTTTAAACTACCAAAAAAAAAAGTAAATCTTGGCTTATGGGTTCAACATTGCTATAATCAATTCTTTGCTTGTAATAATATCTTTAAATATTGTGATTATCAGTAGTTTGTTAGTCTTAGTTTCAAGGTGACTGTTCAATTTCCGAGTTAGAGTATTTTCCGCGTGCCATCGATGCGACTTCCTGTGTCTCTGATTGCTGTCCACCCAACGCATTCCTTTTTTTTATTTCCGACTCCCTTCATTTTTTTTTCGGCTTGTCGAGCATCGGGCAAAGGATGTGGGAGGTGTGGGTGCTGTGGGTGGGTGTGTTTGGTGGGTGTTACAGTCAGTCATCAACGGCAGCGGGCCGACAGCAACAACAACAACAACAACCGATACAACAATAACAACAGTCGTTCAGCTGCAATGGGCTGCAAGTATCTGGGAGTATCTCTATCTTCCCATGGCCCTTTTCCATTTAGTTTTTCCCTACTTTTTTTTTTCGTCTTTGTCGATGTTGTTGTGCTGTTGCTGTTGTTGTTGTTGTCTGGCTGGCTGGCAGGACCTGGCAGGATGCCTTTTGCCTGCTACTGCTGCCTTTTGGCCTGATGATTAATCGAATTAGTTTCTTTCTTTTTGTTTCGTGTGTTTCACTCTGTTTTCCCCTTACACCCCCCTCCCACCAACACACGCTCTTTTCATTTACATTTTCTTTTGCACTTTTCCAGCGTGCATATATTTTTTTTTGAAGCGTGGAGTGTGGGGTTTTTTAGCTGACCAACTGCGTCCGGTTGGAGATTTTTTGGCAATGCTCGCAGCAGTGTGGCACACAAAAAAAAAAAAAAAAAAAGACAGAGAAGCAACGAAAACGAATCCACATTTCCATCCTGATGAAATGAAAGCCTCTGCCAAAGGGGGGTCCCCTTTTTTTCTAAGGGGGTTTTGTGCTGCGATGCTTTGGGGCAATAACTGCAAATTGCATGGGCGGCACTCAATTTCTTCCCGCTTTTCCCCCCGGCTTTTCCCCACCGGTTTTCCCTTGTCTGTGTTTTGGTGTTTCATTTGATTTGCCAAATGTGTGTGTGTGTGTGTGTGTGTGTGGGTGTGTGTGTGGCAAACGCAATAAGAGCATCAAAGTGCACACACAGAGAGCATCCACTTGCAGCTCGGTAGGTTTTCATTTTCATGCCATTTCCAGCGACTTTTTTCCGCCTTCCGCTTTTCCTTCCTCTCTAATTTTCTTCATTTTTTTTGTTTTTTTGCCAGAGTTTGTACCATTTTCCCTTGCACACTTTGTTGTTCGCTCCCTGGCCTGCCATTTTCAGCGAATGACTGTTGCATAAACGTCGTCTTTGTGTTGTCCTTGTTGCATGTTGTTGTGCTCCTGGGTGTGTGTAGTCTGTGTGTGTGTGTGCCGCCCACGCTTGTGTGCAGTTGGTGCAGCCTCTCATCGATTGCCATTGGCGTCCCCGGTCCACATGTGGTATGAGCGATATTCTTTTGAGGTCCTGCGATAATGGACAACGACCCCGGAACTCATAATGGAACTAATTGCCTGCGGTAAGGGCACTTAATGTATTTAGCTTGACCATACAAATGGTTTGAAATGAGTATCGGCATTTATTTATAAATGTAAATCACTCTTTGATCATACACATCTTCATAATCTGAAATCTTACAAAATTAAATATTAAACATATTTAAATTCAATTAGGTCTAATCATCTTATTTTTGGTGTTTTGTATATATTTTGAAATTAATCTGTTTGTTGAATAAACATTTGGTGGCTTAAGAGCCACTTTAAGCATAAAAAATGTTGCTCACAATGAAATCTTTATAGGAGTTACCAACGTTTCTAAAATAACTATAAATATTATATAAAACTCGTAGTTAAACATTGTTAAATAGTATTGCTGAACAGCTCATACCTAAAATTTTTTCTTAAGTGATTATAAATAATATAAATCTTTTAGTGAAACATTATTAAATAGTATTGCTGAACAGCTTACTAATATTTTCGACTTAAATTTCAATTGATGTCGCAAATAACAAATAAGTATCTTAAGCTTTACAATGAACTTGAAGTAATTTGAAATGCTTTTGAATAGCTTTAATAATCCAAGGCCTTTTCGTTTTGCTCCTTGGAAATACAGAACTTCTTTGGACCCCTATATCAAAAGGGGAAGCTCTGGCCCCTTTAAGCCCCCTTTTTACCCCCCAAGCATCACCCTTTTCGCCTCCTATTTTCCCCTTTCTCGCCTATTCAAGTGACAGAGGAGGAAAACGCGAGGGAGCCGATGGAAAGTGTGGAAACGTGCTAAGCACATTTCATGCAGCTAAGTAAGGATATTAATATGCGTCCTTGCATTGCACACGCACCGAAGGACACAGGGGTGGCGAAAAGGGGATCAGGAGTGCGGTGGGCGGAGGGCGGAGGGCTGAGGGCGGAGGGGTGGCTTATCTGCAAAGGGTCCTGGCCACTTTTCGTTGCGTTTCGTGCGGCAAGGCAACCAAATGAAATTGCAATGAAAATGAAAATCTAACGACGACACCGAAGACGAAAATGTGGGGTAAAAAATGAAACGATATCCTTGAAACATAAAGCGGGAGCGCCGGGTGTGGTTCGGTGGGGACGTGAAGACGAGGGGACGTGGCAGCCAGCAGCTCAAGGAATGCAGGCCGCTGACACCAAAATGCAACATGGCTTGGGTATCTGTATCTCTCCATTTGCCTCCCGCAGAACATCATTCATTTTGCCCCTCGTGCTGGGGATTAAGGTTATTTCAAGGATGCCGCTGCAGCTCCAAAACTCCAAACAAAAAAAAAAATACGAAGGGGAATTGGTGGAGCCAGGGGGTGCGGAAGACATACAAATGCAGCTGAAGAAAAATTCTCCTTTTGCGCGTAAACATCATCAAAATTCATCAATCTCTGCCAAAACTTGGGGAAAACTTAACGTCCGCCCACAAACAAAAAAATAGTAGCGCATAAAAGCCAAGCTCTTTAGAAATAAATGACCAACTTACTGATGCCTTTAACGTATTTATATTCTAGCTTTAACGCAAAAATTTGGTGAGCTTTAATGCCTGTCTTAAATAAAGTTGCGAATCTTCTTGCACGCACTTAGGTAATGGGTTTCGAAATTAAATTGAAATTCAAAAATAAATAAATTGTTGGCTTACAAATATTTTATAAAAGTAAATAAACAGATATTTGTCTTTTCTAGCTAGTTCAAAAGATTTAATAACAATTGATCAATGAAAACCTTTTTAATTTTGCATTTAACATATAACATAACAAATAATTAGGTAATGAGTTTCGAAATTTAATTGCAATTCAAAAAATAAATAAATTGTTGGTTTACAAATATTTCATAAAAGTAAATAAACAGATATTTGTCTTTTCTAGCTAGTTCAAAAGATTTAATAACAATTGGTCAATGAAAACCTTTTTAATTTTGCATTTAACATAACAAATTATTGTGACAATTCTGAGGACAACGTTTTTGAATTTTCATAGAGAAAACTTTGCAAAACATTGAATCTAATTAAAAAATAGATATGGTTTGGATTTTATAATTATTTAAATTAATGATAGACTTATAAGTAGTGTTAAAAATTCTTAAGACATTATTGTGTATTTCGAATGACGAATATAACACAAAAAGTTTATACCCATGCCGTACCATCTAAAAATGTCACTCGTTTTGCGTCGTAAGATGTGTGTATGGGCAGGGGAATTTCAGGGTGAAGTGGGCTTGGCTGGAAAAACGGCAATCAGTGGGTTAGGGGGGTTTCCAGAAATAAGGATAAATTGGGATGGAGGAAGGGGTGGGAGGGATGGATGGTTTGGGAGACTGCATTTTGGCATTTAAGCGCAACGACGCGTGCAGCACGCAGGACTATGGTATGATGGTACGATGGTTCGACGGTAAGATGGTACTATGGCATGGTATACGAATCTCACCAGACGAGGACGAAGACGAGCATCCTGTCCGTCCATGCGTCTGCATGTCCTGATGAGCCTGATGAAGGACATGCCGACCCACGCGCCTTTGAATTTTTGTCCTGTATGCAGCTGGGTAACACAGCCACAAAAAACTATTATTTTCGGAAAGTTCGCTATGTACATGTTGAATTTACTTAAGATTGCAACCAAAAATACCACTGTTTTAAAACCACTTGTAAAGGTGTCTAAAAGTATACACTAATATCTCTTAAGTCCAGAAAGCCACCGAATATATAACAAACGATTATTTTATAATTTCAGTGCATAATATTAGACAGCTTAATAAGTGATTTCTTAACATTGTGTTCTTAAGCTAAAGTAAATGTAAAAATAAAAGTAATTTTTCTTTAATATTAAACATAAGAGTGGAAGGGCTTTTTTTATATTTTTATGAATATAATTTTTGTCTTATTTACATTTTTAATATTTGTTTCTACCCAAAATTCTGTGCTTCGCAAAAAAAAAAAAAAGAAAAAAAATTGTGAGTATATGCACTATTTTTGCCAGTGACCTTTTTTTTCTAGTCCTCAACGTCCTGCCGTTGCTCAGCGATAACCTCAATTTTTGGCACCCTGGCCAACAAAACATCCTGCCACGACCCCCGCCCCTTCCCGGCTTCCTCCCGCGATCCTACAGAGATTTTATGCCAGCTCCTTGCAATTTTTCCTTTATTTTTCCTCGTCGCTTTTTTTTTCTGGCTGTTTTCCTTTTATTTTGCCTGATAAAACTCTTTTCATTTTGTTATTTGTTGGGTTCGCTTCGTCCTTTGCCTTAACGCTTTTAACAGTAATGACGAAAAAGTGTCAGCGTCCTCGACTCGAAGGATAATAACAAGTATGGACAGGCATAGACGCCATTTTCCAACCTCCACCCTTACCATTTCTGGTCTTATTTCATGACTTGTTTTTCCACTCTTTGTTCTGGCTCGATGCTGCTTTTTCCTCGTTGATGTTCTTAATTGATGAAGAAATTTGGGTTGTGATAAAAAAAAGACAGTCAAAACAAATAAAAAAGAAAGAGAAAATAAATAGCCCTGAAATAAAGGAATGCACAAGCGAAATGAACAAGAATGTAAGCATCGAGAAAATATGCACTAAAGATTGGAGGGCCAAGAAAAGTGGGACTGACAGGACCTGAGTAGTTGCACCAATGAAAAGTGGTACACAGAACATTTATTAGTTTAACAAAAAGTATTTTCAATTAAAAGTCATATAAGACATTTAAAATGTTAAGAATTGGAGCCATAATATTTCCCATGCCTTTAATAGATTTTAACTAGCAATTTAATTAAGGGTTTGGTCTATTTGTATTAACTTATTGATCAAAAATTGAAATGAACCACAATAGTCATAATTTGATTTACTATGCAGTTACAAGCATATAAATCTAAAGTCCTACTTTTTTTCGAAATATATTTAATAAAAATAAATCAATCGTCGTAAGGGCATGATATCTTTTCCGCTGAATCGTCAACTTATGTGTTCGTCAGTCTATCAGGTATTACCTGGGTGTCTGTAATCTTCGCACTTTGCACGCCTTTTATTTATTTATTTCATTTGCTTCTTCGCTTTTTTGTGTTTTTTTTTTTTTTAGCAGTCGCTCAGTTTCAATTTCACACAAATTCTGCCTAATCTATGTAAATGCGATTAAACGCTTTCCGAAAAGCACTGGAGCCGGGTGATGAGCAGTCCGCTGGGTGTAGGGCAGTGGCCTCAGGGGGGAATCAGGGGGGGTCAGGAACCAGTCCTCAAGTTTAATGGGCAAAGCGTTAATGAACACGAAGTTGAACGCGACGACGACGACGGCTCAGTGAGCAGCAAACAGCAAGCCAGCAAGGTGGCCCAAGGAGTCCCCTTCGCTCATCCGCCTCCTGACCGCCCACCCCTTTCCCTCACCAGGGTCACCCTCTCCTGGACACTGAGCAAAAAAGTGCTGTCTGAAAATGATAAGTGTTAAGTACACAAGGTAGTCGTAATAGCCAGTACTTACAATTCTAATTTTATGGTTTTGGTCAATAGGGGACTTTACTTCTAACTGAGCCCTTTAAAATATTTATGTAATAAATAGCTTATCAATGTGTTGTACCTAAGCCAATAAAATTATAAAATAAATAAAATCAAATATATTTACAATTAATTATAAGAATTAAATTTTTGGACTTACCGATTTGTATTATTTTAAGGTAGTTAAGTTCCTATATTTGTTTGCGCGTGTTGTGCATTATTTAATTTTATTTATTTTCATTTAAAATTTTTTAATTTATTTAGCTCTTTTTGTATTAACAAAAAGAGTTGGTTTCTTACATCCAAGCTTACGGCAGCATTAATAAACTATTTTAATATTTCACAAGGCAAACACCGAAAAGTGTTAGTGGTGAATAAGACTATTTTAATGTTGTAGACATTAAGAGGAAATTTAATACATTGTTTACATTACCTTAAAGTTTAAGTTAAAAAATTAATATAAAAAAATTTTATATATCACCTAAATTTTGCTCAGTGTGGTGGCAGGACTTGCGTGGCAGTGGTGCCGTGGCGCAGATGGCAGTGGACAATGCGCATGCGCAACGCATGTGTCTTGTTTGATTTGAAGATTTCACGGAAATTGTGGCCGAAACCCGGCTCCAGACGGGCTACAAAACAAAAAAAAAAAAACACGGTTGGCTGTTTGCAGTTTTCAGTTTGCAGTATTCAGTATGCAGTTTGCATTTCTGCGAGATCTGCGAACTGTGGAGCTGCATTCAATTTATGAACTGGCACACAACTTAATTACACATTCATCCAATTAAAGTGTGCAAAATGCAATTCATCATCATCGGGGCGAACTGGGGGATTTGTAGGGGAATCGGGGATCGTGGATAGGGGTTTGCGGGGATCCGGGGATCTGGGGATTCGAGGGGCAGATCAGCCGTTATGGCCAAGTTCTAACAGCAATTAAATGCATTGCAGGTGCAGCTGGAGGTCCCAGCAGCAACAGCAACAGCAACAGCAACAGCAACTTGTTCGTTTCACATGCAAGCGGCGCGTTAAATGCTCATCTACATACGGACACATAGGCATAAACATATAAATAAATGTAAATATACACATACAGTTAGTATGTGCGGCTATTGGTAGAGCATTTCTTTGACTTTTCCCTGGAAGTGGCAGTGCAAGTCGCGGCATTTCGGTTTACCGATATAATTCGAGGCTACCTGGCGACTCAATCAATCGGGGGAATTCACTGGCGACAGCTGCCTGTCGTATCACATTTGATATTTATGGCAGCCCCTGCGGCTAAAGTGAAATTAATATTTTACTTTGGCAAGTGTTTCTCGCACCTATCCAAAGAAATTGTATATATATATATAATTCATTCTTTTGAGATATTCCATTTTGTATTTTACACATTGTGTAAAATACAGGTTCAGTAACAAAAAGCTTGAATTATCCATAAAATTGTTGTAAATATTTATTGTTTTGGCTGAACTTTATTATTGAAGTGATAATACCATTGGTCAAAACGGTTTTTTAAATAATTGCCTAAATTCAAACAAATAGTTATGTTTAATTTAATAGCAAGGCGTTCCTTGATTAAAATAAGTTAAAATTAATTTGTAATGATATTTCTGCCAGTTCCATGCTTCGTTTACTTCATTAATTTCATCAGCTCAACTTGCATTATTGCCGCATTCGAAAAGTATATCATTTGTGCGTTTTTCTGTTCGTATTGCCTGCGGTGGATTCCATTATAAGACCATCCATCGGCCGTTTATCATGATCAGCCCCCGCCAAATGGACCCACTTAAGATCCCAATAATCTGCACTATCTGGGCTCGGTTAATTGCCAAGGCAAACAGAGCAGTTGGGAGCACTGTGATTACGGCCAGCCGCTTATGATTGAACAATCAAACACGCCTCCCCAAAACGCCCACGGCCCTGGGGTCTTAGCGAGTGCCCACTGTACCCGTACTGTGCACATACCAACGTTAGACGCACTCGCCGAGAGTCTCTCCACTCGCAGTGCTAATTACAGGCCAGGCCAAAGATATAGGGTCTACTGGATTGTAATCACGGGTTCTGGCCGCAATGAGTGCGTCAAAGCGGCGACGCTTCCGCCTTTTCAAGCTGTCTTGCCGCACTTAATTGCCGCCTCGGCATGTGCGTGGGTCCTCCATCCAATACTCATATCTCGTGACCACTCACGAGGAGTACGGGTATCCCATCTTCCCATCTGGCCATCTTCCATCCTAACCCCCAGTCGATCACGCACTTCATAAACGCAGAGTGCGAACAACCAGAGAACTGCACACCACGAAACACACTGCACCGCAATCAAAATATATAGAAATGAAATGATTAGCTCTAATTCGGTTGTTGCAACTTTAAACAAATTAAATAAATTAAAAACAACAATTAAAAACAATATTTAAAGTTGGATACAACCATAGGAGAATATCTAACTATCAAAACCAAACTTAATATAATACAAAAATGTATAGTATTTACATTAACAAAATAAATCTATATATTTTATATTTGTTTGCTAAATCATGTATTATAATGTCTTTTAATGTTTTACAAAGCTAATAACATTATTATGATTTTTTTAAAACTTGGATTTTAATTTTTTTAAAATCAGAGAAAATAATTTAGAATTTAAAAACATGTTTATAAAATAGTAAAGAATTTGAATAGGCCACCGAAACTAAAAGTAAAGTATGTGCAAACCTCATTTAAAATGTGTAATATTACATAAGAAGTACGTCACCAAATGCTTACTCAGTTGTGGTTAAAGGTTATTAACTTAAATAAATTTTCAACATTGAAATTATAAGAATATATCTAATTTCTTCAAAAAGTGAATCAATAATTTGAAAGATATATATCTACTAATACCAGAATTCGTATGATTTTTTCTCAGTACTTAAGCAAGTAAGAATCAAGTGCAACTCCAACTCCACTGAGCTGAACTAAACTGCACTGAATGCCTGTCTTAAGGTTTCCGCTTGGATTGAGTTATTAATTATGTTCCGCACCTTCCCACATTGAAGAGAGCCCCTCCCATCCCCCAAAAAAATCCCCCTAAAAGAACGCCCCTGACTTCACTGCCATTCTGTTCTATTCGTTCATATTTTGTTTCTTTCCGTGTCCAAAGTTGCTGCGAGTTGAAATGAATGTGGTAAGCAAAACATTAACTTGACCGTCATTATTGTTGGCTCGAAGCGAATTACGTTCTTTAAGTGAGAAAAATTGCAATTTAATCGCGATTATGATGATGATGATGGGTCTGCAGTCTGCAGTCTGCAGTCTGTAGTCTGCAGATCAACATGGCAATGGAGATGGGGATGATGAAGGTTTTTTTTTTTTTGTTCGCTAGGTGGAGGAATCCAAGGCGCGGCTAAATGGTTTTGGGTTGTGCAAAAATAAAGAATGCACTCGATGACGTAATGAGTGACGTAACAAATGTGGCGAAAACAAATGCAGTTAGTGACCAGATGTACAAGTAAAAACAAAATAAAATGCCAAGTCTCCTTTATATAATTCGCTTGTCGTGATATAAGTGGATTATAAACTACGCAAATCGGCTGTGAAACACAACGACTGATGGGGGAACTTAAAAATCGGGTCATCAGATACTGACGCACATCACAGGGGACTCCCCACTAGCCCAAGCCCAAGCCCAAACCCAAACCCAAAGTCAATCGCAAGCCCAATCTCGAAAGCCAATCTCAATCTATAACCCAAACCCAAACCGAATCTGTCAAATACAAACCTGACTGCCCCAAAAATCTTGAGGATAGTTATGTGTCTAGAGTTATGAGTACGAGTACTGTGTGCCGAAAGATATAAAAAAGGAATTAAGTGTATTTAAAGCATATAATTTTAATATTAACTGAAAATACATATCGAGATAGGGGACTCACTAAAAAAATTCCCAATGAGTTTGGTAAGCGATATACAGATTGAATGTAACGCAATATAATTAAAACTTTTTTTAAATTCTACAATTCTACATAAAATATAGTTTTTTAATAACTCAAAACATGACGTTCCTTAGATTTTCTTTCACATAACGTTTTTACATTGGATGAAATTAAACTAATGTGTTTCTAAAGAAACCCAAAATGCATTATTTTTCATAAGACTTTTTAAGTTTTTTTAGGTTTTTTTTTATAGAAAAACAATACGCAACAACGACTTATTTGATTTCACATAGACAAAAGTTTTGTTAATATATTTTGTTTTGCCATCAGAACCCCTGTAATACATTTGGTATTTAACTTGATTTAGCTTAATTAAATAGTCGAATTGGCGTCAATTTTGGCTAAAACTATCCTAATACCAAAACCCATGTCAGTGCGTCTAATTTAACTTTTTCTATTGCATTGCACATTGGCCGCATGCATTTGTCACGCCAAAGTCAGAACCAGAAAAAGGGGGAAATATTTCTGGATGGAAAAGTGGGGGATCGGGGACTACGAATCCTTGAAAGACACTGACATTCTTTCAGCTCCAGCTGCCCCCTAACCATGGCATCCCTGCACTACCCTCCACTTTTCGCATTTACTGCGACTGCCATTTTAGCGCTGCGTCATTGTGTGACATTTTGCGTGGGGGTCAGAAAGGCACGGGGGACGCGGAGTCGGTTAAGTTTGCCTTACTTAACTTAACCCCAGTCAGCCAGCCCCTAAGCTTGAAGCACATACACACACACACAATCGCAGAGGGAGTGGGGAAAAGTTTTAACCCATTTTGCGCAAACAAACGGACAGACAAACAAACGACAGAGGGTTAAAAATTAGGTCAACATGGCTGCATGGAGATGGCTAAAATGGAGATGGAGCTGGAAATGCCAGGACGCTTATATCTGCCACTTTTATTTATCTTATTTTATTTCATATTATTCTATTCTATTCTAGTTTTTTTAATTTTATTTTTCCGCTTCATCTGCTTGACCTTAAAGTTATGAAGTTCGACAACGTAGCCCAAAGTGGCCAAAAAGGAGCTGCGAAATCTGTGGTCAAGTGGTGAAGTAGATGATGAAAACACTTGGAAGAAAGGAAAACTGCTTAGCAAAAACGCGAGAAATGGCGAAAAATGTACAAAGCAAAGATGAAGAAAATCTGGTTGAATTCGAAAAAAAAATCATATATAAATTTAAAAAACAAAGGATGATGAGTTTAATAATTTGTATCATAAATTTCAAGACAAATATTCTTTATGCAGCTATCTCAAAAGTATGATTCGTTGTGCCAGACATAAAAAAAGTTGTTCAAATAAAAACCAAAATTTGTATCTGTTTCAAAAGGCTGAAAATAAACAAAAGTTGATATGGCTAACATTTTTATAATAAACATTATGCATTAAAAAAGTTAAAAGCTGAACAAAACAAATTTTGTAAAATTATAGAATACAACATTGTTATAGAAAATTACCAACAAACTTAATTAACTAATTTTTTAAAATTTTCCAGCGAAACTTTCCTTTCCCCAACAAATTAATTCCAACTAAATTATATTATTATTATTTCTAAAACCTAATTTTGTTTCAATATAATAGTTTCATTTTGTATATCTTTATAATAATCTTTTAATTATAACTCATGGTCCAATGGCTTATATCTACCAAGTAAGCTGATAATAAGCTAACTCTTTTTTAAAAACATTTAACATAATTATTAATATAAACATAATTGTTGGTGGGGGCAAGTCCTAATTTCGATGCGTATCATTAAGGAAACTTAAATGTTCCTTGCAAAAACTAAGCAGAGATAAAGAACGTATTTTTATGTGGAGAGGGGGAAAAAGTAATTACAAAAACTAAAGCAGCATATGCCATACGATATGATTTGTATCTTCCGCAAAAACACAACTGAATCGAGTCAAGTTCGAATGGGAGCCGTGAATTAAGACCAGAAGTTTGGCTCTATTTTGCTCTATTACGCCATTACGCCACTACTCTGTTACCACCGCACATCCCCTGCTGTCAAAAGTCTGGCGAAGATGTTGGCCCGAATGGAGAATCCAGAATACGGAGCCCCCGTCAACTTGGCTCGGATTGCTTGGCCCAAGGGCGCCAAGTTGGTAGCTTCCTCCCATGTCATTTGCACACTGACAAGTTATTAATTAAAGTAACTTCCCCCCCAGCCGTCTTCGCATCGCTTGTTGCCGCTTTTTATTGGTAAAAATCAATCTGTTTGGGAGCGAGTGCGCACTGCCCGTGGGCATCGGATCTTGCAGATGATCCAGATTTAGCTGGAAAACTATCCACAGTTTTCTCAAGCCGGTTGAGGGCGACTCAAACGCAATGGACTTGACCAAAGCCAAAAGCCATTCAAAATAAACTAAACGCCCGCATGGCGCAGTCTCAAATAAAATAAAATCTCATTTACCTGCTTTATATGGCCACATTTTCTCTATTTTCGTTCCTATACATGCACTGTTAGTTTTTTAAATGGTAAAACTTAGATATAAGTAATTCAAACAGTGAGAAAACTAAAATCTTTAACTAACACTTTTTCATTCGATTATAATTATTATTATTATTATTATATTATTATTATTATTATTATTATTATTATTATATTATTATTATTATTATTATTATTATTATTATTATATTATTATTATTATTATTATTATTATTATTATTATTATTATTATTATTATATTATTATTATTATTATTATTATTATTATTATTATTATTATTATTATTATTATTATTATTATTATTATTATTATTATTATTATTATTATTATTATTATTATTATTATTATTATTATTATTTTTATTATTATTATTATTATTATTGAAGTGCATAAACATTTTTAAAACGGTGACAAATTTCAAGTAAATACATAAATAAAATAAAACTAAAACTAATAAAACTAATAAGAGGGCTTTATTTTCTGTTATTATTGAGAAGTTTATGTAATTCACACAATATATTTGCCTTATTGATGATGTTTACCATGTCCCTACGAATTGTATATGACTTTTTTTTCCGGTGCGCGTATTTTCGTGCTCATCCTGGCGTGTCCTGGCCAAAGTTCAAATACGACAACGGTGCGGTCTGAGGGCTCTGGCAAAACAAACGAAACTTAATTAACAAAGGAAAAAACTGGAGGGCTGGGGGGCGGTTTCGTTTCGGATTCGGGGATTCGGGGAATCGAGGATTCGGATGCGGATGAGGATGAGGATGCGGATGAGGATTCGGACTCGGGTTTCTACGGGTTGGCCAGGTTGCCACTCCGGCCACTCTAACCCAGTCCTGCACGTCTGGGATTCCCCGAACCCGAACCCGAACCCGGACGGAACTATATCAATGCGTATATCTATTGGCCGTGTGTCTGAGTATCTGGGTTGTGTCTGAGTGTCTGAGTGCGGGCCACACATGCAAAAAGCCGGAGTCCTGCTTTTTTGCTCCTTTGTCCGTCTGCGAATGCGGATTTTGGGCCCATAATCGATAGAACCCCCCTCCCTTACCAAACACCCGGACATCGGGCATCGGAATTTATTGCATTTTGTGTTTGTTTAGAGCGATTGCCATGTCGCGTCGAACGCGCCAAACGGATTCGATACAGACGTGCCCAGGTACAGTTGTGCTCGAGCAGGTGAGTTTCGCCAGCCGGGCGAAAATTGATTCGTCCTGCCAATGAATGATGCGTGACGGCCAGGCGGAAATCGAGACTCTGGATAAAGATATTTTCGTTTATAGTGCTCTCACTTCCCACTTCGTAAAATGAAATGGATAAAATATTACTATAGTTAGTAAAATAAAATGTTTACGACTTCAGCTAGTCGTTAAAATTATTATATTTTATATGTTATGTATAGCCCAAAACTTGAATAGTCATACCTCGTTAAAATCAATTGGCATGCAATTACTTAATTGTATTTTGTGCGTATACATCGGCTTCTGCACAAAACAATCAGTCTAATGGGTGTGCGTCCTGTTTCGACCAAGTTACAACCAAGAAACTCGGAAGAAACCCAAAAACACCATATAAAATTGGTATTTACATAAAAACCCTGGGAAGTAATGTTCATAAGTTGGAATGTCATACATCGGTGAATTCGTCATTAAATTGCCAATCAAATGGCATTCACAGATAAAATTTTTTCATATTTTCAAATTTTCGAAAAAATGATGACCCCCACCCTTATCAAAAATGCAAAAATTTGACAAAATATGTATTTTTCAAAAAATCGATTTTTGAAAAATCGCTCTTTGCATCAAATCAAATATATATTTATAAACCGATTGTGGATGGGTAGTATAGGTTGCCAGCTATACAAAACAGTCATTTTTATGGCTTTACGTCCAGTTTTGGCCAAGTTACATAAAAAGGACTTTATAGGATTTTTTGGTTTTTTACAAATCTCCAATGAGCCAAAAAAACTACCCTAAAAATCTGTTTTTCTATCAAAACGCAAAGACCTAATGGTCAAAGATGGAATGTCATACATCGCTGAATTCGTCGTTAAATTGTCAATCGAATGGCACTCACAGATAACAATTTTTCATATTTTCAAATTTTCGAAAAAATTGATGACCCCCACCCTTATCAAAAATGCAAAAATTTGACAAAATATGTATTTTCAAAAAATTGATTTTTGAAATCGCTCTTTGCATCAAACAAAATTTATATTTATAAACCGATTGTGGATGGGTAGTATAGGTTGCCAGCTATACAAAACAGTCATTTTTATGGCTTTACGTCCAGTTTTGGCCAAGTTACATAAAAAGGACATTATAGGATTTTTTTGGTTTTTTACAAATCTTCAAAGACCCAAAAACACTACCCTAAAAATCTGTTTTTCTATCAAAACACTGATAAGTAATGGTCAACAGATGGAATGTCATACATCGCTGAATTCGTCGTTAAATTGCCAATCGAATGGCATTCACAGATAACATTTTTTCATATTTTCAAATTTTCGAAAAATTATGACCCCCACCCTTATCAAAAATGCAAAAATTTGACAAAAAATGTATTTTTCAAAAAATTGAGTTTTGAAAATCGCTCTTTGCATCAAAACATAGTTTATATTTATAACCGATTGTGGATGGGTAGTATAGGTTGCCAGCTATTCAAAACAGACATTTTTATGGCTTTACGTCCAGTTTTGGCCAAGTTACATAAGAAGGACTTCATAGGATTTTTTGGTTTTTTACAAATCTCCAAAGAGCCAAAAAAACTACCCTAAAAATCTGTTTTTCCATCAAACGCTGAGAAGAAATGGTCAAACGATGGAATGTCATACATCGCTGAATTCGTCGTTAAATTGCCAATCGAATGGCATTCACAGATAACATTTTTTCATATTTTCAAATTTTCGAAAAAATGATGACCCCCACCCTTATCAAAAATGAAAAAATTTGACAAAATATGTATTTTTCAAAAATTGATTTTTGAAAATCGCTCTTTGCATCAAAACAAAATTTATATTTATAAACCGATTGTGGATGGGTAGTATAGGTTGCCAGCTATACAAAACAGTCATTTTTATGGCTTTACGTCCAGTTTTGGCCAAGTTACATAAAAGGACATTATAGGATTTTTTGGTTTTTTACAAATCTTCAAAGAGCCAAAAAAACTACCCTAAAAATCTGTTTTTTCTATCAAACGCTGAGACCTAATGGTCAAAAGATGGAATGTCATACATCGCTGAATTCGTCGTTAAATTGTCAATCGAATGGCATTCACAGATAACAATTTTTCATATTTTCAAATTTTCGAAAAAATTATGACCCCCACCCTTATCAAAAATGCAAAAATTTGACAAAATATGTATTTTCAGAAAATTGATTTTTGAAAATCGCTCTTTGCATCAAAACAAAATTTATATTTATAAACCGATTGTGGATGGGTAGTATAGGTTGCCAGCTATACAAAACAGTCATTTTTATGGCTTTACGTCCAGTTTTGGCCAAGTTACATAAAAAGAACTTCATAGGATTTTTGGTTTTTAACTAATCTGCAAAGACCCAAAGAAACAACCCTAAATATCAGTTTTACTATCAAAACGATGAGAAGAAATGGTCAAACGATGGAATGTCATACATCGCTGAATTCGTCGTTAAATTGCCAATCGAATGGCATTCACAGATAACATTTTTTCATATTTTCAAATTTTCGAAAAAATTATGACCCCCACCCTTATCAAAAATGCAAAAATTTGACAAAAAATGTATTTTTCAAAAAATTGATTTTTGAAAATCGCTCTTTGCATCAAAACATAGTTTATATTTATAAACCGATTGTGGATGGGTAGTATAGGTTGCCAGCTATACAAAATAGTCATTTTTATGGCTATACGTCTAGTTTTGGCCAAGTTACATAAAAAGAACTTCATAGGATTTTTGGTTTTTAACTAATCTGCAAAGACCCAAAGAAACAACCCTAAATATCAGTTTTACTATCAAAACGATGAGAAGAAATGGTCAAACGATGGAATGTCATACATCGCTGAATTCGTCGTTAAATTGCCAATCGAATGGCATTCACAGATAACATTTTTTCATATTTTCAAATTTTCGAAAAAATGATGACCCCCACCCTTATCAAAAATGCAAAAATTTGACAAAAAATGTATTTTTCAAAAAATTGAGTTTTGAAAATCGCTCTTTGCATCAAAACATAGTTTATATTTATAACCGATTGTGGATGGGTAGTATAGGTTGCCAGCTATTCAAAACAGTCATTTTTATGGCTTTACGTCCAGTTTTGGCCAATTTACATAAGAAGGACTTCATAGGATTTTTTGGTTTTTTACAAATCTCCAAAGAGCCAAAAAAACTACCCTAAAAATCTGTTTTTCTATCAAAACACTGATAAGTAATGGTCAACAGATGGAATGTCATACATCGCTGAATTCGTCGTTAAATTGCCAATCGAATGGCATTCACAGATAACATTTTTTCATATTTTCAAATTTTCGAAAAAATGATGACCCCCACCCTTATCAAAAATGCAAAAATTTGACAAAATATGTATTTTTCAAAAAATTGATTTTGAAAATCGCTCTTTGCATCAAAACAAAATTTATATTTATAAACCGATTGTGGATGGGTAGTATAGGTTGCCAGCTATACAAAACAGTCATTTTTATGGCTTTACGTCCAGTTTTGGCCAAGTTACATAAAAAGGACATTATAGGATTTTTTGGTTTTTTACAAATCTTCAAAGACCCAAAAACACTACCCTAAAAATCTGTTTTTCTATCAAAACACTGATAAGTAATGGTCAACAGATGGAATGTCATACATCGCTGAATTCGTCGTTAAATTGCCAATCGAATGGCATTCACAGATAACATTTTTTCATATTTTCAAATTTTCGAAAAAATTATGACCCCCACCCTTATCAAAAATGCAAAAATTTGACAAAAAATGTATTTTTCAAAAAATTGAGTTTTGAAAATCGCTCTTTGCATCAAAACATAGTTTATATTTATAAACCGATTGTGGATGGGTAGTATAGGTTGCCAGCTATTCAAAACAGACATTTTTATGGCTTTACGTCCAGTTTTGGCCAAGTTACATAAGAAGGACTTCATAGGATTTTTTGGTTTTTTACAAATCTCCAAAGAGCCAAAAAAACTACCCTAAAAATCTGTTTTTCCATCAAAACGCTGAGAAGAAATGGTCAAACGATGGAATGTCATACATCGCTGAATTCGTCGTTAAATTGCCAATCGAATGGCATTCACAGATAAAATTTTTTTATATATTAAATTTTCGAAAAAATGATGACCCCCACCCTTATCAAAAATGCAAAAAAAAGGTCATAAAATTTATTTTTTCAAATCGACCGTGGATGTATCCATAGTAAACGTATAGATTGCCAGCTGCACAAAACAGTCAGTCTAATGGTTGTGAGTCTTTTTTTGACCAAGTTACAACAAAACTTTGAGGAAATCAGACTTTTTTTTTAAATTGCAAAAAACATTAAACACCTCTAAAAAATTGGTTTTTTGTATCGAAACCCTTGGATGTAATGGTTGTAAGAGGTGGGAATGTCAGATATATTTTTGTTATTAGCATTATTTCGGCCAATGTTAAATTTTAAAGAAGAAAAAAAAAACTTTTAAGAAATGTCCGCAAAATGACATTTTATTTAGAGCGTTGCACTAAATAAGTATGCTACAAAAATGAACCTATTTTTGAGAAAATAAGATATTCTACCATATGACGTTTGACATTTTTTCCGATAAGGTTTCTAGCTGTTGGTAACACTAATAAGGAAATGTACAATTTTCTAACATTTCCTTAAATGCAGTTTTTTAGTAATTACGTTTTGTGAAATAATTAGGTTTCAGAATAATTTCCTTTAGTTAATATGGAAATATGTTTGCTGACTTACCATAAATCAAATTAAATGGTGAGAATAACTTTCACTTTGATAAATTCCCATGTTTACCCATGCCCACAATTTGATCAATCCTCCAAAAAATCTCATTCACCGAAAAACTCGGCGTAATTAACCCGAAAAATATGTGGAAAAGGGAAATGGTCGCGAAAAATTGCATATTAACTTTGGTGGGGTCATCATCCCCTCACCATCTGCATATTGCTCTCAACTTACCACTACCCTCTAGCTCCTTCTCGCTCCCACACACGATTAGTTTTCGTAACTTATACTAAAAAACTTTTTCGACTGCGACGCCGACAGCGCTGCCTGCGTTGGCTGTTAACAAGCTTAAAGCCTCATTTATGCCGTTATGTCCACCCGCTCACACACACATACACACACACGCATGCCGTCTCTCTCTGGCTTCTCACTGACCCTCTCTTTCTGGCCGCATATTTGCCTCTCTTTCGAATGTGCTTCATCAATAGTTTTTAATATTTTTCATTTGCTTTTTGCGCTTGCCCACGGACAAAGGGGAGAGAAGAGAAGACAAAAAAAAGGGGGGGAGGGAAAGGAAAAATAACAGTAGTTCTGCACCCCAGAATTGCTTTCGCCCGCTTTCTTTTTAGCCCTCCTTTATTACCTCCCCCGTCGGTCACGTTTTATTTTTTCCCTATCTCCCTATGCCCTCTCCTTTTCGTCAAGCCCTCACTTTCTTTCCTTTTCCCGTTACTTTGCACCCCTTTCTTTCGCCCTCTAATAAACCCCCCGAACTTCCTTTCTTCTCCCTACCAACTATCTGCCACCTCCCACCCTCCTTCAAAAACTCTCTGCAACACCTCTTCTAACCCTATTTTCACCCCCTATTCTTCTTCTTTTCGGTGCGCCTCGCATCAATAATCCCCAAAAATTTTTACAGGAAAGGTCGACGCCGACGTCGACAGCAGAGCAGCGCCTTTTTACGCGCCATGTCCGAAAAGTCCCGAAGAAGAAGAGGCAAAAGAAGAGAAGGAGGCAGAGGAGGCTGAAGAATTCGGGGCAGAAGAGAGGAGGGGTGTTATATTTCTGTGGCAGTGTCCAGTTCGGCGCACCAATCCCAACTAGCGCCTCCACCGCCCCCTCTGCGTAGGCGTGGCCAGTGGGCTCAACTGCGGCTGCGAATGCGTGAGGGGGGTGGAGGGGCAGCAGGGGCGTAGGGAAGAGTGGGAGGGGATGGCAGGCCAAAACACCCATTGCAACGTCGAACGTTGTCGAAGTTTCGTGGCCACGTGCGCCGGCTCAATGCCTCTGCCGCTGCCGGCGTTGCAGTCGACGGCGCTGCCAAAAATCGCACACTCAACAACTTTACACACTCACCGCTTCCACCCACCCACGCCCCCTATTCCATCTCCCACAAACAAACAGCTGGTCAGCCATGCACTCAAACGCAGACAAACTCTCTTTCAGCACGCAGTGCACTCACTTTGAAATTGCACTCGCCAGTCTCTTACTTGCGAAATGGACTCATTTAGCAAGTCTTGCCCTCACTTACTTCCTACACTCAATTCTTCACAGGCCTTAGCTAATTTCTAATCTAGGGATCACTTACTTCTCTTACACTCAGATCTTCGCTATTCTTATATTGACCCTCTCTTTAAACCTTATCTTCTAGCGTTTCTTTTTATAACACTCAACGTGTTTTTAAAACTATATTAAGTTCTTATTTAGTTACTTTTAAAACATCCATTTAACAAGTGATTGATCCTGCGCCACTCTTTGTTAAACCCCTACTTTCATCTTATCCTTCAATTATTTCCAATCCTTTTTTTGCCAAAATCTATAGATAAATAAAATAATTTAAATTGTATTTATTTTTCCTGAAACCGATTTTGGCTTAACTTTCCCTACGTTTTACTTAGCCGCGAGTTGCTTAAACTTCTACTTAACCCTTACTTACTCTTAGCCAAAACTTTTTCGATAATTTTTCCCAACACCCTCCTTAAAGTCATATATTTGTTTCTTTTTGAAAATATCCTCTCCTACTTTTCACTCACATTTTTCTTGCAACATGCACTCACTTCCTCTTCCTTATTGCACTCGAATTATAGCTAGTACTCACTTTTCTCTGCCACTCGCTTTACAACTTGTCCTCTCTCTGCTTCTCTTCGGGCTGCAACGCCGACTGCGCTGCTGCTGCGACGCTTGAGTGAAAATTCAATTGCAGTCTAAGCTCTAGCTCTCGCCATTTTCCACTCTCTTTAAGCGCTCAAGCCACGCTCTCTTGTTCGCCGCTCTTGAGGTGCAGTTTTCGAGCTCTTTGATTTGTTGATGCAACACGAAATGTTGCAAGAAAATCTACATCACTCATAATAAAAACAAATTCAAAATAAATCTTTTACAAAAGATTTTCAACCAATTAATAATGTGTTTAAAATCAATAAATCATGTTCAAAAAAGCACTTAAAGCTATAAATATTTTAAATAATTTGAATTAAGCTTAAAAATTGTACAACAGATGTTTTAAAACCCAATCAACAAACAACCATAGGTTTAAAATTGAAAATCATGGTGCGTTTCAATTTAAAGAAACCATTAATAACTATGCATTGGAGTTCGGTAATTGTTTCTAAAACGGAGTATACCCGAAGTATATCCCTTCGAAGTCAAAGTCAACCCTTCGCCAGTCAAATTACATGCACGTAACTGCACTTGGAATCAATTTGGCGCCTCATCGATAATGCAACCAAACAAAATGGCGCCCATCGTCAAAACAAAAGTCTACCGTCCCCAAACTTATCTTTAATTCATTTTTAATGGCACAACAACGGTTGGAAATTTCCTGTTTGCATTCAAGTGGTTTTCGATTCGATTTAGATCGAAAAAAAAAACAAATAAGCAAAAAAAATATAAAAAACAAAATCCGACTGCCATTCCACCTGCCATGTTAAATGTCGAATTATTTTGATGGCAGGCAGCAGCAGCAAACAAAAAATAAATACACAATTAATTTGCCCTAATAGACATGAAGAGTCGGCAAATGCACATTTCCCCCAAGCGGATAAAAGGCCGGTGGAAAATCGGGAAAGTCGGCAAATCGGGAAATCGTCTGCCACTGCAACAATTGCATAACCATCCAGAAATGTTGCATCCGTCGATTTTGGGGGAAAAATATGCATGATAGCGACTAAATAAATAAATAAATTATGGACAAGTCGAACATTGATTGAGTTAAGTTGGCTTTTCCTTATTTAATTATTTTTTATGTCATCACACACACAGTGCCGAAAAGTGAACAACTTTTATTTGATTTCGGTTAAGGTTAACAGAATCTGAAACTTGTATAGACAGTAATAATTTAAAATCTCATTTAAAATGGTAGGCAAAAATCATTCAATCAATATGTTACTATATGGCCAACAAATTTGATTCGCCAACAAGTCGTATGAGTAATATTCGGTAAAATTTTTGTTAAAAAGTTAATTTTCGCTATTAAAGAATATTACTTATTAATCAAAATAAGTATTGCTTATATTTAAGTTCTTTAACTTTTAAAGTTACAAATTATATTATCGGTAATTCAAAAGATTCTTTCAAATCGTATTCATTGTATAATCTTATCTGCATAAAAGCACTTAAGACACATTTTGCGTATTTTCTACCTGTCATATGTAAACTGATTTATATATAAATAGATTATGAATTAATCTGGCCAATAAGTCTTGACCAAATCGAAATGTGGCTAAAACATCGGGCAGTCGTGGCCGAGTGGTTAAGGCGTCTGACTAGAAATCAGATTCCCTCTGGGAGCGTAGGTTCGAATCCTACCGGCTGCGAATGGTATACATTTATTTTTTAACTAATAATGTTTAATTATTTGAATTTCATTATATTTTCTTTTGTAAAAAAAATAATAATGTAAAGCTAATGGTTTTTTTTTTAAATATATTGTCTAAGTGATTTAATTTTGTTGCCTTGACACATTTTTAATACATATAAATTATAAATATTAACTCTTTGGTAATTGGATAGTGCTAGTAGAATATTCAAAGATAAAACTTATTCTAATGAGTATTTTAATAAGCCAAAATAATAAACATAACTTACATAATTTAATTTAGTATAAATAACATTAAAACTTCAGATGTCAATCTGTTGTCCCCTATTTATTTGTGTTTTTTTTAAATTTCTATCTCTGCCGGCTTTGTTTGGGCAACTAATTAAATGGAATTACACAGACGTAATGCATTTTTCGTGTATTGACCAACAGCTGGACGAGTATACACTGAAAACCACTCGGGGGAGAGAGGTGAAGGGATGGGTCAGGGGTCATGCAAAAGAGCATTTCATACCTGCCAAGTGGTGATGAAGGGACCATTGACAAAAGAGGGGGGGAGGGGAATGGAAGAGCGGAGTGATTTGGGGGAAAACTAACCGAGTCTCCGAAGGCAGCAACTTAACGCTTCAATAAATTTTCGCAGCCATGTCGCTGCTGCCATCAATAAGGCCCTTGAGCACGCCCCTTTCTCCAGCATTTCTAGTGGGTGGCTGAGTGGTTTTGGGTGGCTGTGGGTGGCTGTGGGTGTCGCTGGGTGGTGCAGCTCCTTGGGCACGAAAATGCGTTAAGTTTGCGCTGCAGCACGTGACGCTGCTAAGCCAAAGCTGCAGCACAGCGGCACGCAGGGAACCCTGAAAACGAAAAATTGCAGTGGGCGGGCGGAAAATCGGAGGAAAAGCGGAAAAATCACCTCTCCATCGGCGACCCACTGAGCCACCGAGCGATAAGAAGGACTAAAATTAATGGAATTTCTGCCTGTTTTTCTGTGTGTGTACTCTACTCTGAAAATCACGCAGGCCATAAAGGGTTAACGCGACTGGCCATGAAACAGGTCAATAAATATAATATAAGCATATATGTAGTATAATTGTGATTAACAAATTATCACTTTGTTTGCTAACATTTTTACTATATTTTTTATTTTACTGTTTTGTATTTTAAGCTTTTAAATCATTTCAAAGCTGAAGAAATGTATTTATTTGCTTTATATATAAACTCAAATTTTGTATCTTTGTTTTGGTTCTCGAATTTTAAATGTCTTCTAATTTCCTATATCGAATATAGTTCAATGCACAAAATACATTTGACTAATCAATAACATTTTTTAATTATTTCAGACATTAACCCATCAACTATGGTCATTTACCCTTGAGCTTCCTGGAATTTATACCGATTTTCTGGCCCCAAAAGAGGATCGAACGCAATGGAAAAGCAAGGGCATGCCGAAAGTTTCGCAACGAACCTCTTAATTCCGTTGCTTCTTTGGCCTTTTGCCGGGTCTCCTTCGGCCTCAACCTGAACCGCCCTCCTGCATTTCCCAAGACCGCCACCACCCCCCTCTGAATTTCCCAAGAGATGCAGCTGCAGCGCAGGAAAGTTGGGGGCCTGCTTTTCTTTTGGCTGCTTCCTTGGGCTGCTTTTCAGTTCAGTTTGTTTTTACGACGGTCTTGGCGCAAAAAAAAAAAACAACACACACACAAAAAAAAAGCAGGCAAGGGAAGTAAAAACGTAGCCGTGTGGCGATGAGGGGGTGAGAAGTGGGGAGGGGGTGTTTCAAATAGGGGCGAAAAGGGGGTGGGACAAACATCGTTTTTGGCTCCTGACTCCATCAGCGTCAGGCTTGTTGGATGTACGTGTCCTGGCAGCTGCTGGCTGCACTTCTCCTTCGCTTTTTCACCTCCCGGGTCCGACTTTTCTCGGTCCTTGCCAGTTTCGATTTTCCACTACACCCCCCCCCCCCTTTTTACCACCCCCTTGACGATATAAAGTTTTTGTTGTACTTTTTCTTTTTTGGCCATCGTTTACGTCGGCAATTTTGCAGTTGATTGCAATTTTTCGGGGGGCTGCGCCATTACTTTTTTTTTTTTTTTGTGTTCACCTCCCGCCTTTTCCACACAGCACCCAATACACCACCCCCCAAGCCCCCTTGAAGACTGTCTCTTTTTTGGCCCGCCCACCGCCTACGTGACATTGCGTATACGTCCAGTGCGCCTACAGCTCCTTTGGCTTTGCTGCCTGGCCAAAAGACTTCGCAATCACACGGAGAAAAACAATTTATATTATAGAAGAACGTACATTTTATACAATATCAATTTAAATTAGGTATATCATTAGAAATTAGAAATTCTACAGAAGTAAATCTTGAAAAACTATTCAAACTTTTGTTTTTGATTTCAAAAAGTTTCGAATAAAACTTTTCCTTAAATTTTGAAAAAGCAGTCTCACAACTTAATTTAATGAAGCCATTTTTCAATTTATATTCTCCGTTTTTAGGGCTATGCATAAATAATAAACCTTTTATTTATGTGTCCTGTTATGATTCTGTTTTGTGGCTTTATTTATAAAGTATTATGTTGTTCAGTAAGGTTAAATGAGAGGACCATTTTCAATGTATTTTACTTAAGATAATTTTCAGTCAAGAATATGAGCTTTAGTTAGAGGAAAACCATATTTAAATTTAGAACATAAGCTTATATTAATGATAAGTTAATATTTTTAAATTGCTTTTCAAAATATATTTTCTGTAAATAGTAAAGGGTGACAATTACGGATACATATAATTATCCAATCAATACAAACAATAGATTGAAACTAAATTATTTCCGATTTGCGTTTTTGTTAGACTGTGAAAACACAAATTAATTGTACATTTTTCCAAGTGCAGTTGTGGGCGGGAGAGGGAAATGGGGGGAGTGTATCTGATGGGTGGGCCATTGGGCGGTGGGCAGACTAACATTATTTTCAATTAGGACGCCGCGGCAAACATAGTTTATCATCAAGTTGACGCGACGCTGTCAGTGCTTATAAATAATCGACTTGGAGCGGCCATTTTGGCCAAGTCCTGCACCGCCCAATAACCCCCACCACCACGCCCATTTTCCGCCCCATACACACACACACGAATATACACAACATAAATTTTGGATGCAATCTACAACAAAAAACGAAGAAGAAAAGGAACGAGGGGAAAGACAAACTCCAGACTAAGGCGCATAAAAATAACATACCACAAAAGAGTGAAGAACACTAAAAAAAATTGCGAAAAATGGGTAAAAGTGGAAAAAAAAAATAACAGCAGTGTGTGTGTGTGTGTGTGTGTATCACGCCCCCTACCGCACGCCCACTGCGTGTTGCTGGCGAACCAAAAGTTTTTCGGCATGTCACGTCATTCGCTGGGCTTGGCTACGGCTCTTGGCCGCCTGGCACTCCCACTTCGCCCACTGCACTGAACGAAATGAAATCTAAATGTAGTAAATTCGATTTTAATTTGTCTATTACCGAAGAAACAAAATCATCCTTTGTTTAAGTTAAACATAGATTTTTGTAAAGCTAAATTATATCAGGTATGAAAGAAAATAATTAAAAAAAATTATTTTCAATATTTTAAAAAATTAAATCATACATTTATTGGTTGGAATTGTTTTAAAATGTTCGCTTCAATTTTAAAGTTTGGTGAAACTTTCTTAAAAAAAACAACCAGCTTCTTCAACCTATTAATTCAATGCCAAACAGATAAAAAGAGAAATATGAACATATTTTTCTGCCAAACTAAAAATAGTACTGTTTGACAGTCTGAAAACTACATGAAATGATTGTTTTGAAAATATGTGGTCAAAATTTTTTTCTTTTTCGGAAATATATTTTATAAATTACAACATCATTTGCAATTTTTATTTGAGAAACGTAAAACTTTAGGATGTGATCTAAGCCTTGACATCAAATATCGTTCTAAAAGAAATTTGAAACATACTTTTTTGTTGCTCAGTGTACTCCGATCCTGGCACTGCTCCTTTTTTCGGCACTTTGCGCCGAAAGTAGAAGAAGCGAGAAGGAGCGGCAGAGGGACATTTGTCACGTGATGGATTGCAATGGGAGTGACATTTTTATTTCACTGATGGACGACAGCGCACGAAATGAAGCGCAGGATGAGTGGGCGGTGGGTGGTGGGCAGTGGGTGGTGGGCAGGGGCTGGTGGTTGGTCCACCAGGTCGGGGGCGGGATCGCTGGAGGGGCCAAGTCAAGCTTAAAACGATACGCACGCAACTGGAAGCTGAAAAGTCAGGGATATAAACACAAAAGACGCATTTCCTTTTGCAAAAAATTAAAAATTTTACAATAGAAAACTTAAATAAAAGTGTTATCCAACATTCTTAAATCAAACAATATATGCAATTTATATTTTTGATAAGATATGTATGATTTACCTTATGGTTGAATTAGTTTTAAGTTGATTTTATAAGAAAATTTCTAGCTATGTGTATTTACATTCATTTTAATTTGCAATTTACCTTAAAACACCAGCAATAAATTAAATGTAACAATTTTATAAGCCAGTTGTTAAAAATATAAAACATAACTAATTTTGTAATTTACGCGAAAGATAATAAGTATAATAAGACTTGTACAGGGTATTTGAAGAACATTAAAAAAGCAATGCCCAATTAACTTGTTCATTTAAATAAATATTTTGAACATTAAAAAAAAGAAAAAAGCGCCACAATAAATAGATTTATTAATATATAAAAAATGTTTAGGTATATTTTGTAAATGAACATAGCAAGAAATATACTTGTAAATTGAACTTCAATATAATTCAACCGTAAGGTTAATCTTAAATTTCTTTCCTAGAGAAGTGCATATGCTAACCCCCTTAAATTAAAATAAAACAGCATAACGTAAATTTCAAACATAAATATGTAAAAAAAAAACGTACCCCTCATCAGAAGTTCTTCCAGTCTTAAAGTCGGCTGATAAATGCCGAATGCCGAGTTCATTTGAAGCAGAAAATCAGCCGGGAAATGGTTGAAGTAAAATTGGTTCTGAAGGCGGGGCAATTGTAACAGTTGCACTGCAATTGTCATTGTGTCGCATCCAAAATGATGACAAGATATACGGAGGGGAAAAGCGGGAAAAGAGGGAAAGCAATGGAAAACTGTGGCAGCTGCCAGCGGCTGTTTGCCAAAATGAGCAGTTCGCAAAGAAGGAGATTCCCCTTTCAATAGGTTTTTTCCAACCATTTTTTTTTTTTTGTTTTACTAATTTTCATTTCGCAACTGAAATGGGCAAATTGTTAGAAAATATTTAAATTGCAGAGAAGAGAAGAACAAGATTGAATTGGACAGAGCCGAATCGAAATGAACTGAAATGAGTTGCTTTTGTGTTTGGGCTCAATTGAAGTCATTTAGCAGGACAAGCGACGAGGAAATGTTATACACACGTACGAAAATAAGTATACGACCGGATGGCCACCGTCTGTTATGTAAGGGAAATGAGACTTTTCATTGGAATTTTGTTAATCATTTCTGTTAGGGTGAAAATGTTGTTCTTTAATTTATGAATGAAATACACATTTCTTAAATATTTTTTGGGGCGCTTATATTGTATATTGGAATTTAAGGCGCAGATTAATTGACGATTATGTTTTTTTATTATTTATAATTCAAATACTGACATAAATTGTACAACAACTTGACGAAAACAATGAACAGTTTTTTTGCAGAAATGATTTAATTTGCTTGTGGTTTTCTTCGAAAGACTTTTATCGATTTATTTCCACTGGACGGCAAAAAAACTACAACATTTTAAGGCAAACAGTAATTTCTTAAAGAACAAATACTTTTGGCATGCTTTCGTTTACAAATCCTTTTGTAAGTCGAATTTAAATTGCCTAGCCAAGAATTTTATAATCGTTGTGAGTCCCAAACAGTTGTAGCATTTGTAACATGAAATAAATATAAACAGTAAGACCCTGACATTCTTAAGGACACATTTGTTTTTAAAAGGTGTAGAATATGGAGCTTCATTGGCAAAAACTGTTTACATGAAGTGGTGTATCTGTATTTGTATCTGAAGTATCTGTATCTTTGTTCGCATCCGCATCTTTATCAGTATTTGTATCCGTATATGTAGCTGTGACTGCATTATTTTCCGCTGCTCCGGTGAAAAGCGAAAGTGTTCCACAAAATAAGCAGCTAAAACCGCAGACAACTGGAATATATATTTTGTTCACAGCCCCCCCATTCCCCATTCCCCATATATATGGGATATATATATATATACATACTACATATGTATGTATGGGGTGTCTTTGGCTGCATCAGCTTTCTACCTACATTTTATTTGATTTCATTATGTTAAAAAGTTGTTCAAGAGTGAATCATGCGGCGAAAAGGGGGCGTTGGTTGTGGGTTGGACGTGGGTGGGAGTGGGTGGTAGTGGCAATGGCAAGGTTGCTGCGAAGAGTCCTTGTTCTTCTTCTTTCTCCGCCGCTGGTGGTGTTGTTGTTGCTTCGCAGGAAGAGCAGACAGCGAGCAGACAAACCCAAGGACGTTGGCTTAGGGGGCGGTCGTGTGGGGTTGGTAAAGTGGGTGGTGGGTACCTAAGCGAAGAAATGAGACATCCACACACACACACACACACACACACACACACACACATACACACACACACACACACACACACACAGTCACAGGAAGCTGCAGCAGTCGACAGCATTTTATTATCCTTATTTAAGTTTGAAACTTATTGCAAAGTGGGAAACTGGAAAACTCTATCTGTATGTCTCGCTCAGCACCTCCTCTCCCCCTCTCGCTCTCTGTTCGCTGGCACTAAAAATATGGAAAACTTTTCAGACAACGCCAGACAAACCAACAACAATAACAACAGCAGCAGCAGCAGCAGCAACAGTACCAGGAAAAAGAGGAAAAGTTGGGCGGAGGGTAGGGAAAATTGTTTGGGGGGATGGAGGTGGAAAGCGGGAGATTTGTGGGGCGGAGGGTGGTGCGGTGAGAGAAAGGCTTAAGTGCAAGCAGGAGAATGGCCAAGGACGTTGCTCAAGTTGCTCGCGAAAACAGCTGCAACGTCGCTGTTGCACATTGGCCAAAAAGCTAATAAAATTTGTAAGAAAAAGTGATCTAAACAAAGTGATATTTAAAAACAACAAGTCATAAGGCCAAAAAAACAACACATGTTAAATAATTAAAACCAGATCTTTATCAGTTAAGTAGTTACAAATATATATGTACCCCCTCTGATGGGGAATAAACATTGAAAGTAGATAAAAACCAATTTCTGTTTGATTTCTTTATCATATTGTATAATTTTCTATATCTTAACTATTTTAATCATTTGACACAGACATTTGTTGACTTTTGCAAAAAAAAATCTATAAATTAAAATATTGAGAGTGTCACAGAACTTACTAGGTTATTAAAATAACTTATAAAGGTGTCTAAAAGTATCCAATATACAACTTTGCCAAAGATTGCATCCTATTTTTGTGGAAAACTTTGACTTCTTTATTAATTATTTTAAATGTTTTGAATAAATATTTTATTTTTGTTGTTTAAAAATCAATTTCTCATATTTCAAAATTAAATCAAAAAATACAATACTTAATGAACGCTTTATTGCTTTATTTAAGAATTTCAAACCAAATTTTCATTTAAGTTCGGAGGCATCTAAGGTATATTATTTCTGAACCACACATTTTATCATTTATTGCAATAATATGAGAATGTAAATATAATTCATTCGAGATAATTTGATGTCCCTGACACCTGAAGGTGGACCAATGTGCGTTGTCTGGCAATGCGCTGGCATTCAAATAAAAAAGAGTTATATACACACTCAGACTCCAGACCGAGTGCATGCTTTATACTATGTACCCCTGAAAATGCACATAGGTATCTATGTGTTTTGCCAGCGAGATCTGAGAAGGAGAAATGCATTGTGGCCGCCGCATTTGGGGCAAATAGTTTTTGCTCCAGTTTGAACTTTAAGACAAAGTTTTTCCCACACACACAGACACCGGAAAAGTGAGGAGTGGGGGGCCTTGGGTTTTCCGCAACTTTAACCGAAGGTCGTTGTGCTGGTTAAAAGTTTTCGGGGCAAGTTCAGCCAGCGAGAGATGTCTCACCCGCCCGATATATATAGTATAAAGTTTATATAAATATTTGCAGCACATTCAAGGTTGCTTTAAGCGGGCTTCCAGCATTTCGTACTTGTCAATCGGTTCCCATCCACGGAAGAGCACTAAGAACCCATCGAAGTGGCCGCAATTGAGTTTCCTGGACGACTCATAACTTTGCCACAATTTAACAAGCCCCACAAAAAGCCGCAAATGCCAAAACCAGACCTCAACTCGTGAGTGGTCAGTGGTCCAATCCACCAATTGCACTGAAAGAGTATAAGTCCATATATTTTTTTAATAATTAATAGACAAAACATATAAAATTATTATACTTTTTGCTATAATTGCAACATTTCCTAACTAGAACGTCTTGAAAATTCTTTATTTGGTTTTTTGTTTACAATAATTTATTTTATTTAGCAATTTGGTAAATTTATTCTTACTCAAATAAAATTCAAATTTAAATAACTAATGGCTGATTGTGACATCAATAGATTGAAATAGGACTCAGCATGCTTTAAAACGTTACGATATATTTGTGATAATTAAGTTTAACTAAAAAAAAAAAACAGTAGCAAAAATCGTAAAACATCCGAGTATTCTGAAACAAAATGTTTAAGTAGTTTTCTAAACACAATACAAAATACTTCCTGACCAGTTTAAATTAATAGTTTTTCCAGTGTAAGCAAGCCAACCGAAAGCCAGGGCCTGGACAATTGTGACATTTTGCGGCAGGTTAGTGCAGCTCAGCAATTCTTGAAGCTCGCATCTTAGTCACCTCCATCTGCAAAGTGCGGCACTAATGCCAACCGATGTCGCTACAGCAAACCGCACAGCAATTGCCGCTGCAACAGCAACAGCAGCAACACAGCAGCAACACAGCAGCAACATCGGCGGCAACAGCAGCAGATAAAATTGCTGAAGGAACGAACAGCAGTAGTCAAAGCAGCAACAGTAAAAGAAACAAACATAGAACCTGCGAAAGAACTTGCAACAGAAGTACAGTAGTCATACAATAATGTACCTTCATAAATAAACAATTTTCATAATTATAAAAAAAAAAAATGCCTTTCAAAACGAAAATAATAAAAATGTTTCAGACTTTTGTATTGTCAACGCAATTACAATCAACTAATACGATATAATTTGTTTAACTTGTATGTGTCGAAGTTACATTTTTTACTGCATACTTTTAGGCACTCTTTCAGAATTTTCTAAAAATGTTTATTAATGTTTCGTAGAGAAAAATAACGTAAAGAAGCCTCTTCAATTGAAGACATAATAATAAATAAATGAAAAAAAATATTTTTATAGATTTGTAATTCATTTTTTTGACAAACAAAGTGATTTTTGATAATAATCAAGAAAATACAAATTATTTTATGGTCAAATAATAATTATATTATCAAAATTAAATAAGTTAATTTAATTTAATTTAATAAATTTACAATTAATATCTTTTATAATATAATATATATATATATAATTTTTCATCTGACGAAGGTTCACTGTAATTACAACAGCAGCAACAGTTGAGTGAAATGCCATGACATTGCGTGTGGATGTTGTTTTTTTTTTTTTTTTGTTGGGGGTAATTGGCGTGCGGTGGCCAACGAAGAAGAAGAAGAAGCTCCTGCAGATGATGTCGTGAGCGAGAGGGAGATGGATGGAGACAGGTGGGAGCGAGAGGGGAGACGCAACAAACGCGTTAGCAATGCAATTTATGTGCGTTTAGACGCATATTTTGCCAATTAAATATTGCGATAAAGCATGCAGCCTATACAAAAAAAAACACACGCACACAACAGGGCACTGTAGAAATTTATTGTGATCAAAATATAAACAAATATAAAATAAGAGTAAAATAAATTAAAAAGTCAAAAAAAATTATATAAAACAAAGAACTCAACTTTGTACAATTCACAAAAAATACCCAATTTGCTTAACACAAACGCAATATATTAAAAAAGGTAAGACTTAAGGAAACAAAACCCATTAAATTCAAAAGAATCTATTATAAAGCATGACGTATAACATCGAATAAAAAAGGTATATTTTTAATATTATTAGAGATGTAATTTAAATAAAATGATGACTTCACATATCCTACCATTAATTTATATTACCTAAAGGCCTTAAATGCTGAGTCAAAATACATGAAATCATTGTTAAATACCACCATTCTTTTCCAGAAATCGTTACACATTTTCTGAGCCTTCGGACAATTTTTTCAAGTGTATTTAAGCTCATCTGTGTACTTGGGAGTTTAAACTGCGCCGCAGCTAACTGATAAATGCCGCTGATAGCGTCGCTGACGTTGGCAATTTGGCTGAAATTTATTTGGAGCCCGCAGATCGCCTCGTTTGTTGTTTTCTTTTTTTTTTTATATCCCAGTTCGTTGTTTGTGGCTCACTGCAGTTGTTATGTGCAGTTGTTGAGATTGTTGTTGTTGTTGTTTTAGATTGTTGTTGCTGCTGCTATTGCGCAACGCACTTTGTGCGTTTGCAAATTGACATCTTTCAATTAAAGCGAGCGGCAGAATCGAGGAGAGTGGAGAGTCTTTTTTTTTCAGGCACGCACATCGATGTCCGCATTGCCGTTGCGGCAATTGATGTTGCTGCTGCAGTTGCTGCTGCAGTTGCTGCTGCTGCAGTTGCTGCTGCTGCTGCTGTTGCTGTTGCTGCTGCAGTTGCTGCTGCTGTTGTCATCGTCTCCATTGTCCGAATTCTCAACTTTTTTGTCTGCCTGTCAAATGGCGCAATTGAAAATCGTCGTGTGCATACACTAAGCGTAATGAAATGCAAGTGAGAAACATTGGTTATTTAATTTAGGGAAGTTCAATTAAATTTTAAATAACATTTTGTACATTTTTTGCCCTGAAACCTTTGACTGATTTGAAGAAGCCGTTACAAAATCAGAGTTTAATTATTAAATTATAAAATAGGAAACAGAAAAATTCACGAAATATTTAAGCTTAAGCTTGCTATCATCTGACTACTTATTAAAAGAGTTTTGAATTTATTTATGAGTCTTAACTAAATTTAATTTAAAATGAATTAAAACAAAAACAATATTTATTTATTTATTAATAATTTTTTTTCTGGTAAGTGCCGTTAATAAAATGAAAATTTTTGTGAAAGGATTAAATAATGTCTGCTAAAATAATGTACTAACACAACATGTTTTGGAATTGCTTTGCTATACGAATATGTAGTTAAACCAGCATTAATGACAAAGAATTTCAAATAGTAATATAAAAAACCTCTATTTCTTTAATTAAATACCATGCAGATCTGTTTAGAGCTATGCAAATTATTGCAAAGTGTACACCATTTAAAAGGCACTCAATCAAATCCATTTGTTTTTACCATTGATTTTGTGGTTGTCATTTTTGAGTTTTTAGGCAAGCGATTCGGTGGTCGCTGGAAAAGTGGAAAATCCTTTGCCGAAAAATCATTTCATTCGCAATGACACAAATGTTGCTATATTCAAATCACTGACACAACTTGCCGTCGAATTGGAAGTCGAAGTTGAAGTTGAAGTTGAAGTCGACGGACGAAGACGTTGAAATGTTGCACATTTTGATGTTTGATGTTTGATATGCGCATTTGGGCAACAACACGTCAAGCTGACCAAATACATAAAGCACACACACGGCTTTTCCCATTCGCAATTGTGGTACAAAGGAAAAGCTGAGTTCATAAATGGCCACAACAAATCCACCGGCATATGCAAACAAGCTGCGACTTTGACAACTCTAAAAAGTGGAAATTCCTTAAAATTAAAAACAGCGGTTGGGAATTACGTAATTAACTGAATATGATATTTATTATATGCATAATTGGGCTTAAACGGGTATCTAAGTGCGTCGTAGAAAATATACATGTAAGTATTGCCAAACTACAAACACAAACAACAGGGAATTAAAATTCAAATAATTAATTTAATGATTTATTTTGTAAAAACTTTATAACTAAATTCTAATCTTAGGCACATTTTCTCGTACTCATGGTTAGCTTAAACTGAGGTTTAAACTGTCTTCTTCTTTTCAATATTCTTTTATTTTGTTCTGCTAATTTTTGGAATTTCAAATTTGAAAACCCCAAAAATTTCCAAGCCAAAACATTGAAATAAATAACCATCAGAATGAAATGCTATTGAAATTCATTAATTAAATCTGGTTCTTAAAAATTATTTTACATTTTGTCCTCACAACTTTAGTATATATTTTGATATAATCATTTTAATGATATAATATTTAATAACCAATATTTAATTTTAGAGCATAGAAGATTCGAGTCGTAGACTTGTGGTTCTCCCACCTGTCTGTCTTTCTCTGAAAGTTCCTCCTGTTTACTTCGCCTTGTATCATTTGGTTATTAAGAATTTTTCATAATTAGAATGTAATCGCAGTCAGTTAAAAGACTCCGGCTTGCCAACTCTTCAACTTCAACTCGAAATCCAATTAAATGCATGAAAACGAAAAAAACCGAAAGGGGAAAAATATGAAAATTAGCCTGGCCAACAATGACGATTTGCGTATAATCCGCGGCGGCGGCGGATAGCGAAAAAAGAATATTATGCAAAAATAGAGTTGAGTTTCGCGAAGAGCAACTTCTATTTATCATAATTGAGGTGGGCAATTAAAAGGGTGGGGGATGTCCATGGCTCTTGGGACCGGCACTTGCACTTAGTCCAAATCGAAAGCGTACCGGCCATATTGAAACTAATTTTAATGGATTCGTTGCAGCGATGTTGTCTTATTTTTTTTTTTTTTTTTTGGTTTATTTTTATTGTTTTCTTTGCAAGGTAGAGTGAATAATTCAATTTATTTTTCTTTCCCTCATGAAATTAAATTAAAAATGCATTTTGGGCGATCCGGGCGAGTAAATGAATTAAGCCATCATTCGGTCACGCAGAAGTTGCAGCAACAGCAGCAGCAGCAGCAGCAGAAGAAGCAACAGAAATGGCCAAAAACGTGTTGAAAGGGGTTTTTCGGATCGCCCGCCCTTAACCCCCGCCAACACTCTTAACCCCCGGCTGCCACACACACACACACACCTTGGCGTGTCAGTTTCACGTGCAGTGGCAAAAGGTAATTCATCTTGTTCTCATAGCCATATCCCCATATCCCATATCCCATATCCCACACACCATATCCCATACACCACTACACCATATACCATCATATCCCCTGCCATCGTTTGGGGATGTTCAATTTGGCTCATTCAGCTTGCCCCTGGTTAATTAAATGGCCGGGCGAGGCACTTTAATGCCTTTGATATTTCATACAATTATACGCAAAAAGGGAGCAGATAATGAAGATCACTTCAGCAAATTCGACGCTTGTTATTGAAAGAATTTTTGGACACATATATAAAAAAAAAACATTGAAGTAAATGTAAATTTTTCATTTTGGGTAACGAACTAATATATTATAAACCTTTGTAATACAAAGATGATGATAATAATAATAATAATATAATAATTGATATATTAAAAAGCTCTCCTCTAACAAAAATTGAAACAAGTAATGAAATATAGTTATGATAATATTAAGTATTGAATTAATTTTGCATACGTATTACAGTTTTTTGATTAAACAATTAATTAAATTAAAGAAACAATCAAATCTATACATAAAGGTTCATAGGGAATTGAATGTAATATATTTATATCAAAAATGTATAGATCTTGAGTGTTTGTCTCACTTTTAAGTATTTAACATTGATTGAATCAAAATGCATTATAAACAAAGTTCAAAGATAAATCTTTTTAATACGTCGACACACCTTAAACCGATTAGAATCCTAAACAATCGGACTCCATTGATCATCGCACCATTCTTCAGATTTAATGATTAATCTCATTGCAATCTCCTCGTGCAATTTCCATCTCCATCCCCGATTTCGATTCCGATTCCGATTTCGATCCCAATCCTGATCGCAATTGCGAATCCCATTCAAGTGGAGCGTAATCAATTACATGACCACGCACATTGGCTTTGATCATTTCGAGCTACCGTACCGTACCGCACCGTACCGTATACTGGACCCCTTTAACACTTTAAAACCGACCGACTGTCGGCTGGTGACAATGCGTTGTCCCCTTAACCCTCGACTGCCATGATCAATGCAATCTCGATATCGAAACAGTTTTTAATGTGCACCTTTTGTTCTGTGGCAATTGCACTCGGAATTGTGCATGGGAGGGGGGTTTTGGATGGGGTATTGAGGGGCACAACGACTGCTACTGGCTGCCGAAATGTCAAATGCCAGGCCATATTTCTTAAACGCCAAATACTTTTTGACATAATAGTCCAATTACCTTATCGCGCGATCTGAGATGCGGTCGCCGTTGCAGTTGCTCGTTGTTCATGTTGTTGTTGTTGCGCCGATGTTGCTGCTGTTGCTCCTGTTGCGGCTGTTGCTGTTGCTGTTGCTGTTGCAGTTGTTGCTGCGACACCGCCACCATTGATGCTGCCTGGTTGAAGTCCAAAGTTGAGGCAGGAACTGAAGCTGCAGCCACTGCGCGCGATTATTTATGGCGATCAACGTTCGTGGGCCCAGTAGCAGAAATTCCATTTAAATTGCGTACCAACAACAACAGCAGCACCAGCAGCAACAACAACAACAACAATAACAGCAATTGTTTTTATGGTAGCAGCGTTGGCGGCGGTTCCTCTGAAGCGGCAGCAAACACAGTCAACAAAAAAAAATACAAAAACAGAAACATAGCAACAAAACAGAAAAAAAAATCGAGTCCAAGCCACTGAGTTTACATTTTAAGGAAGTACCGATCTCTTAGTGATTTTCAAGCTGCTTTTAAGCTTCCCAAGTGTAATCATTTTTGGTGCAAAACAATAAAAATATATTACTTTTATTTATCTAAAATTTGAGACTTAGAATATACAAAATATAGTTAATATTTTTTTACAGGCTAAAATTTGTAAATCAAAAAACGAAATATTACCATCAGTATCTAAAAGTTTTAAGAAAGGTTTTACATATTTAAGCCACAAACTTTAATCCTCTTAAACTGAACAAAATATGCAGATTTGCAGTTTTGGGTCACCTTTTTGTACTCAGGCTAAAAGAGAATCAATTTAAATACGGAGTCCTAATAGGTCACAAATAAAATAAAAAATACAGTTATTCGAAATAAAGTCAGAATCCATTTAGTCAAGTTATTGACTGACGAAATAACGTTCAAAAATGGTTAAAAAATGTTAATTTTTTACATTAAAAATCTGTACACTGGTTATTAGAGAATCAATGCCACATAGCAATTAGAATCCGATAAGAAATGTTATGGGCTTCAGATATAATGTTTTATGTAGAAATAGCAAAGATAGAAATGGCTGAAAAAAAAACTAAACCAACAGTTAAAAGAACTATGCAGATTAAAAAATATTTAACTACGTATGTTTTGGGTTCACCTCTTCGCAAAAAATCGTCGATAAAAGTTGACTCGTTTTCGGTCGAAATTTAAAGCTGAAATTATCATATTTTTGGCTGTTACTTTCTGGCCATATTTAAGTCACCATCGCTGGAAAATGGGCGGAAGGAACACCTTCAGAAGATCCCATGCTCAACATCTGTTCCGGGCAGGACAATCGATTTGGTGCAAAGTGTTGGACACACACACACACACACACACACTTTCAGGGGCACCATGAGATAGATACTTAGATACTCGGCTACTCAGATACTCAGATACTGCGATACTTAAGCGCTTTCATTCGGTCAGTTGTAAATGAGTCTCGAGGGTCGATGTCTGGGCCAAGTTCTCTGCCCGCGCCCGTAATATGTCTTGTTGCTTGTTTGACAGTTGTTGCTGCTGTTGCTGTTGTTGCAAGTTGTTGCTGCAAGTTGTTGCTGCAAGTTGCTAGTTGCTGCAGGAACAATCGTAGTTATATTTTTAAACGCAACTACGCGCTGCTCACCGCGATATTGATCTTATTTCAATATGCCAGCCCATCGCCCCGCGCATCGCTTTTAATTTGCTGCTGCGCATCGAAAGTTGCAAGTTGCACGTTGCACGTTGCACGTTGCACGGTGCAAGTTGCCAGTTGCCAGTTGCAATTTCCTTGTGGCAGTTGACGTGGCCACTAGTTTGGGGGATCGCACCTAGGAACAGTTCCCCTGGCGGCATTTGGTCCATTGATCTTTGGCTTCTGCCTTTTTTTCAGCCTTTTTTATTTTAGTTATTTTCGATTGTCAACTCGATCGGTGGGGCAGGGGAGGGGGAATCACTTTGATTTACTAAAGTGTAATTACAGTTGAGCTGCCTGGGCAATCGAAGCCACTTTTCAGGGGGACGGAAAAGATTTACACTGTGTTTGAATTTACTTCTCGAAAAGGACCATTTGATTAATTGTTACATATGATTTGTATTGCACTCTTGTGTATATTGCTTCAAGAGATTACCACAAAAAATAATGTTTATTTATTAATCTACCAAACGACTTATTTATTTTACGACTATAATGATTTATTTAAACAAACAAAGTATTCAAATTTTGGTCATCTTATTTTTGCCAAAAAATAGGAAATATTCAGGTAATCAACTAACTAAAATTAAAATAAAGATAACTATCTATGCTATCTGAGTATTGATCGCATAAGAAATATGTATTCTTTAATAAAAAAAAACATGACAAAAATATTTTGCAATCATTTTTTAATAGCAAAACTAAAGCCAAAGTAAAAAATATTAAAATTGTGCATAATATTCAATCATTTAAAGATACTAAAAAAATATAATAAATGTTTCTTTTATGACAATTTTTGAGTGTTTTAATGTTGATTTTTAAAAGCTATACTTTTTTATTATATGGTTGCTGATATATTAAAAAATCAATATAATTCTGGCCTAAAAATGAAGCAAAAACATTTCTATGAACTTCTTTTAAGACGTTATTTAGACGTGCAGCAGTATACTTCGTCAATTTTACACCGAGCACTGGCCTCTTGGAATTTTTTTACGGCCAGAACACTCTCTAAATTTTGGAGAAAACCCCAAGGAGTTGCAATTGGAATCCGAAATGTAACTCCTACTCTTTGACTTTGACTCCGACAAACTAGTTACACCAATAACCATAACAATAACAAATTAGCATCGCATGCTCCTCGGCGATTAATTTGGCCCATACACCGGCTTTTGGGCTCGACGTTTTTTTACGAGCATTGTTTGTAGCTCATTAAGAAAATTTTGCGCGCTTCAACGACGACAAACGCCATGCCGACAAAGGAAAAATAAGAAGACATAAAAAAATACAGAAGGGGTAGGCATAATTTGAAGCCGAAATCGCACAGTTTATGCAAATCGCGAAAATTACGAATCGGAAAAAGGCATTTTGGCATGCGAGTATAATTTTCAATTGGCAACAAGTGGTTCACTCATTCCACTTCATTTTGTATTCTATTTTTTCTGAGTTCCAAACATGACGTCATCGGTCTGCAATTGGAGCAGAAGTTTTCAATTTTCGCAATTTTGTTTTTTTCTAAGGTTATTTTTGTTGCCACTTCTTATTTGGTTTTCCCACTTAGCTGACATTTCGCTGGAAAATTGGTCTTCGACTCCAGCCCTCGACTCGGATTCTGTTCGGCTTTTGTGAGTTCTCAGCAATCTTTTGTGTAATTGGAAGCGGAATCTTGGCCGTGCACAAAACGCTTTGAACTCGCCCATTTGGCAGTTGGCGTGGGAAATGCGAACGCCTCGGCAGGGGCACAGTGGGACAATCATGCGAAAATGTTGGGAAAAGTCAACCGTAATCTGGAAGTTTTAAAAAATATTTAAATGCAACTTACACAACTTAAAACACTTTTGGTAACATCAAAACACTAAAATAAATAAATTAAATCGGTTTTTTATTGCTTTTTTTAAAACCATTTTACCGGTTTTTTTAATTATTTTTAACGTCTCTATTTCAAAAATCGTAAAATACAAATTGTTGTATAATTCTATACTAAAGATACAAACAATATATAAATAACTAATGAATAAAAAAAAAACCAAAGGGCAGAAAGAAATAAAGATTAATTTATTTTATTTGGCATAAAAAAAGTTTAATAGCGTTTAAAAACAATAATTGAAAATGGTATAATAAATATATATAGTTCTCAAGCTGTTCTTGAATGAATCCATAGTGCTCTCTGTCCTTAGCTTGTTGAATGAAATGAAATAAATTTTGGCCGAATTGCCGCTTTGGGCTCTCTTCTCGACCACTTTTCGGCCACGTTCCCCTTTTTTTTTTTTTGTATTCCAGGCTCTTAAAACACCCGCAATGCAACTGGCATTCTGCTTCTGAGCTTCTGAGCATGTGGCAGCTGCGCATTTGCATCAACTGCCCTCCACTGCCCCGCCCCCTTTTGGTCAGCGCCCCCTTCCCAACGGGCTAATCTCCCCAGGATTAAGGCCAGCAGCCGGCCCAGCTGCATTTTAATTTTGAACACCCTTTCGAAAGGTATTTCTAACACTAATAAAAAATAAAAACAAATAACATCCTAAATTAAAGAAAAAATTGTAAAGATTTTCAAATTTAAAAAATAAAATTGTTGTATACAACATTTAAAGTTACATTTTTTAAGCCTTTAATATTTTATTCCTATATTCTAAATATTTTATATTATAAGAGAAAAAAGTATATTTTGTAGAAACTACAAGGTTCTTGTTTTATATAATCATATAATTTGGTTAGTAATGCCAATCAAATATATTTTTTCTATAATAATATAAAAGAAAATGTCGCGGACAAAGTCATACACAAAATTTTGAAAAATTAGAATGACTAGAATAGAATAACTAGTAATTGGTATTTCAGGGTATTTTATAGTTCGATTTTTTAAACTTTGATCGACTTTCCTTGGCTTTTGGATGTTGCCCCATGCAACGTGAGCCTGTGCCACACACTCCATAATTTGCCTGCTGATGCTGATGTTGTTGTTGCTCATGTTGTTGTTGTTGCTCATGTTGTTGTTGTTGTTGTTGGTGTCTTAGTGTCTGGTTGTTGTGACTGGCGTTCGCATTTCATTCGCGCTTATCTTGCACTCGGCTCGTTTTCATGTCTTTATTTATAATTTTATTGATAAAATTGACATTAATCGCGCGTTTAAGATGATTTTTATCGCCTCGCGTGCAAATTGCTTACAATTTTTTTTGCCTTCAAGTAACTTGAAACATTTCTTGCAAGGTTTTTTTTTTTTTGTTTTTTTTTTTATCCGGTTTAAACTGTTTTATTGCCATCGGTGTTGAGGTGCCCAGCTATTATTGGATATGACAAGCGGTCAGCAAACGAAAAAGGTGAGCTGTCAGTGGTAATAAGGAGGGATGCGGCATTCAAAAACATAAAAAGAGTAATAATTTACCGCAGAAATTGTAAAGAGGCCACAAACATAATTCCTGAAAGTACAATGTATATATAGCTGTAATTATTAAGAATTATTTATGTGACTGTACAGGGAATTTTTAATTTTTTTTATAACTTTAAACACCTATATTTGTATTATAAGTTACTTTAATATGTTTTAAGATTTTAAGGGCTTAAAAAAAGCTGTAGATCCCATAAGTTTTCCCATCAATTTCAAAGTGGTCTAAAATGTGGTAATGCAAGGTAGCTTTCATTATAAAACAGAAAAGCCAATGGCCAGAAGTTTTTTACCCAAACAAAAACCAGTGGAATTACGATTAAGAAATATTCTTCCTGTTATTTCTCGTTACCACTTCCGCATTCAAACTACGATTGCAAACTCAACCATAACTCAACCATAAATATGAGCCCAGTTAAAAATAGGGACAGAATTTATGATTTTATTTGTCTTCCTTTTTGGGCAAATTTCAATAAAAGAAATAGCTCAGTGGAAAATCAATGCCTGAAATAAATTCCCATCTGCCGGGTTTTTCGTTTATTCGTTTACTCGTTTTTTCGGCTGTGATATATGAGATGCGTTTGTTGCCTCGTTCGCTTCACTTTGGGGCACAGCATTTTCCCACATTAATTTTCCTAATTTCGAAAGCCAACCCGCACACACATCCTTTAGGAGAGGGACATTTGGGTTTTTTTTTGATGGGGAGGGGGGGCTGGAAAAGCTGCGGAGCTGACTGCATCCCCGTGGGACATCGCAGAACTATTTATCAATGCTGAATCATTTCAAATACATTCTGCGTTTTTAGACCAAGAGGGGTTAGGGGCGTGGCAGGGGCAGGGGGGAGGGGCAGAGGAGTAAGGGGCGGGCGACAGGGCAAGATTATGATGAAGATCGCATTGCATGCCGTCCCCCTCGAATTCCCTGTCAAATGAAGCGGCAAAAAAGTAGCTGGGAAATGAAATATGCCAGCGACGTCTCCAGCTCCCCTTACTGTCATCCCGCCCGCCCCCTTTAACCCACTGAAGCCGGCTGCTAAGACAACTGGCTGCGCATTAAATGACGCTCCAGCGACATCTTACGCAATGGTCGACCAACCAATAGTTCGCAGGAAAACGGCGTTAGCGATGATATAATTATGAAATAGGGAGAAAATACTATTTAAATTGTTGCATAAACCTTATCAAATAAAAAATATAGTCATACAAATTTATTGTTACATTGTCATTTACATAAGTTGGAAGAGATTGTAAGTAATAAATGTTGTTAAATATATTTTATGATACTAATGGGTTTCTTAACTTAAGGAAATATTTGAAGAATTTAAAAAAAAAAAACTGACTGCCAAATTACATTTGTTTAGGTATTTTTATTTAAAAACTAAAGACGATTTCTCATTTTTCGTTTATCTTCCTTAATGGCAAACGCTTGAGGGCAAGGAAAAATTAAATATTTAATAAATATTGATAGTGAAAAACACAAAAAGTTTTGATGATGATGCACATAAATAGGTTGTTAGAAATAAAACATATGCCAGCTTGTACACTTTTTGATAAACACGATTTATCAATTTATTCGTTTGTGATTTTTGACATATATAATATAATATTTCATTTAAAGAATGTTGGACTTATGACATCTATACATCCGATATTTGCCGCGTGTCACGTTGCCAGGATCTATTTTGCGCTTTTTCACTGCCTCTGTGTGTGGAAGTTTTGCCCACACAACTCATAGAAAATTGCATTTCGCCTGCTGCAAAATATTTCACTTTAGAGGACAAACAGGTCACAGGCTGACTTTTGCACACACGCACATGCCAACCCTGGCTGTCGGTCGAAATGCGAGGGCAGCGTTGCAGGGCTGTAGGGTTGCCATCTCTCTCAACCATTTCGTATGCAGCTGACGTTTTGGCGAAAAGGCGGGGGAAAACTTTTTGGCGCGTCTCGGCCAACAAACGCATGCATTTATATTTATCCGCCCCGCAGAGGGGTGGAAAACTCCCCGAGGCACGTAAATAAATCTTAAAATTGTAAAACCCGCAAAGGCGAAAAGGGGAGCCCAAAGGGGGGCGTGGCGGTAGGGCGGCAGACACCCTTTTGGATCTGTCGCCATTTTGCGATGTGTTTTGCCGCCATTGCCGCAGCAAATTACGCAAGGCGCCACCCCTCTACCCCCCAAAACCACCACTCGTCCACCGCTTTTCCGCCCCCTTTTCTCCCGGTTCAACTAACGTTTGTCCTTGGCATGTCCTTTGGCGCGCTTTTGTGCATTTAAACCGACAAGATGGGGGGTTTCTGAAGTAAAAGCCGAGACGACGGCAAAATGCAGTCATTACTGAAAATTGGTTTTGGGGCTAACGCACTTGCACATTTCATGGCTATGATGAGCATCAAAGGGGGTTGGGAAATGCAGGGGCGGACAAAGCTGGAAAAATGCGTCGTTTCAAAAGTTTACTTCTCGCATATTTTTCTTCAAATTGCATACGATTTTTACTTGTTTGCCCCGCCGTCATCTTATTTATTTTTTTTTTTTTTTGTGTGTTTGGGGGCGCCTTGTGCCAAGATTTTTATTTTTTGAAGGGATATTATACACATGGTACAGTAAACACATTATGCTATATTAATTGAAATAAAATTTAATTTGTGTAGTTTCTAGTTTCATATGTATTTTTAAAAGTCTAATATTCATGGCTTAAAATTAAGTTTATTTTGAAATACAATAGTTTCTATCCAAAAAATGCACAACCAATTTAGAATTTGTTAACGAACTCCCCGAGCTTTGACATTCCATTATTCGAGAATTATTTGCATCGGTATAGCCAAAATAATGATATTTTTGTACGAAAAATTGATGATCAATTTAAAATATTGCCTTTTTTAGTTTCAATGATTATTTCTTGACACACAAAAATATTAATTAATTGATCTGTTCCCCTAAATTGTAAACTTAATAAAAGTCTCCAGCCTGTAGTAAATATTAATTTTGGTTTAAAAAAAAAACAAGAATGAACCTCCCTTTTAGGCAGTACCTACTGTTTCTTTTTGGGTATGCATTACCTTGGTGCTTGTTGCAGTTTTCCGTTCCACGTACCATTTTCCACAACCAACGACACACGCATCGCATTTTCAGCGATTTGTTAGCCACCCCCTCAACCCCCTGCCCACCTCGTCAGGGTAATCGCATGTGGTTTGTCACCCCCCACCCCATTTTCCCACCCCCTTTCGCTTGGCTCGTGAAGGTAATTTGCTAAGACCAAAAAAAAAAATGCTAGCCAAAATAGAAAGGGGAAACCGTGAAGATGCCGGAGAAAGATGGTAAGCAGGGAGGAAAAGCGGAGAAAGCTGAGAAAGCTGAGAAAGGAGAGACTAATGTGGGGATTACAAGGATTTACTTGTGCAATTGCATTTTGCCATGGGCGCCGTAAATGCCCAGCCATAAATACAAATTAATTGTTATTAATGTTGGATAAGAAAGGGCCAGAGGACAAAATAAACGGCGAAGAACCAAATAAAAAGCAAGTTAATAATAATAATAGGTACACAACAACTTAGCTTTCCTTTTCAATAATATATTCGAATTCTTTTGAAGCCAAACATACCTTTTAAGCCCTTAGATATATTAAAAGGTTCATATGTTAAGCATTTTCTTGTTTTTGTCAAGGCCCCCGGGAGAACTTTTAAAACACAATTTAAATATTTGGTCAGTTCTATTGCAAAACATAATTATACTGAGTACTGAATAATTAGTAAAAGAAGAAATTTATAAAACATTTACCTCATTCCTTTCCCGCTGCCTTGTTATTTTATGCCGCTTCTACCCATCATCGGGTTAAGATATCGATTGCCCCGGCGTAATAATAACATCCTACATCCCTAATTAAATCGGTTACAGATTAGCCGCATCAAGTCATTAAGAGCCACTGCATTTACTGACAGCCACGCAAAGAAGTTTTCCTTTGTTTCCTTTAATTTTTCCTTACCATTTTCCGAGCTACGATGGTCAGATTCGGTTTGGCTTGAGTCTTCTGCCTCGTTCTTGGTAGCTGGTTAAATTTCACACTTAAGGGGCCAAAGGGTAAAGCGAAAAAAAGCTAACCATGCCAGCTATTAAAATGCGATTTGATGAGGAGCTATAGCCACTTCTACTCTCAGCATTTTATACTCTTTCAAAGGGTTTACAGCTTTTTGTATTTTTATGCATCTTAAAATTGTTTATGATAAATAGCTTAAAAAATTGATATATTCCTAAAAAAATATATAGTTATACAAGTAATTAAAAAAAAATATATATATTATTTTCCTCTTTTAAATAATAATGACAATATTTGTTTGATATTGATATGTTATTATATCGAGCTACAATAACTAAAATATTCACAAATTTCTTAAAAAGATTTTTCAAGCATATGTGGCGTTCCAATAAAGAAATCATTATGTAACTTTGTTATTATCCTATCGTAACGTTTAGTTAGAGTATTCAATACCTATGAGTACTTAGCTTATTTTGTTTTCCTGTTTTTTTTTTTTTTTTTTTTGATTAATTTCCAACTAACTAGATTGATTTCGCGCGTAGGTTTATGCGCACTTTATTGCCTTTTTGGGAGAATGTTTCTACAAGACTGAAAAATAAAGGAAAAGGGGCTGTCTGGGGGGGGGTGGGGAAATGGAAACGCGCAGTGCATTTTCCCAGCCCCGAAGATTTTCCACAGCACGTCGGCAGCCGGCTAAGAAGATAAGCCTTCTGGACTTGCACTGCGATTCGAACGGGGACTTGGGACTTGCAACTAAAGCCTTTGGGCAACGTATTTTATTTGGAGCACTTGGCAAGCCGCTTCCCCTTCTTTAAAAATGCGAAGCAGAGGGGTTCAGCGGGGGCGTGACGGGGGCACGACTGGCCAATGCGAAAGGTCAATTGATGGTGCCGGCCGATAGGCAGTTGCTGTAGTTGTTAACTTAAAACGTGTAAACTGCAAGCAGAAACAGCAACTGCTGCATCGGATCACTTGAAGAAAAATATTAGTCAATTTGGTATATAAATAATAATCAAAATTTTATCTTACTTTTATTTAAATATGATATTTAAGTTCATTGACCAAAGTTTAATGTTTATATGTTAATTTAAGTATTAAGAACATGGCTGTGATAATATAAAAATATAGCTTTTATTTTAAGTTCAATATAAAACTGAATACACTTCAGTTAGTTTTATACTAGTAAAAATATTAAAACGGGAAAAAAAGGGAAGAAAATTAAGGTAAAACTTTTTATGTTTGTGTATATTTACATACATAGAAACATTTCTAAATGTTGAGCATTAGGTATTTTATTTATTTATATTTTGTTAACAATTTAAGCAGAGATCGCATAACGCTTTAAATATTGTTTTTTTTTACTAAATATCTTGGCTTTAATCTACTACTTAGATTAGAGAACTGTATATGAAATTTGCATATCATTTTTTTTTCGCCCATGAAACTAAGAAGAAATTGTATAACAATATGCAGTGCATACAGCTTTTGAAGTGTCGAAATTTTCACGTTGCATTTTCTCAACGGGTTCAACGAGCGCCTTCAATTAAGATCATCTGAAAATTGCAGTAAGCTGGTCGTAATTAACTTTTTTTATGGTTCGCCAATTCAAGTCCTTTCAGGCTAGTATGGTTTATTATATGGATACATTATTTTGTTTACAAATATGTATTTAAACGAAATTTAATTTTCATCAAAACATTGACTATATCTGATAAACAAAGTTTCGTTCTTAAATATAAATCTTCTCATTCTTTTAATATTTTTCTACTTGAGATTAAAAAAGTTTTTAACTAATTAAAAACTCATTAATGTAGAATATTTTAACAAAACGGTATTTTCTATAGTTAAAGTAATTGCAAATTGTCCAATCCAGAAGTATGTACAAAAATTTATATATTCTTTAATATAAGTATTTGCTTTAAAACGGTTGCTAGGGATTTTAATTGAATACATATTTCCCTGTAAAGTGTTCTTTAAATTCCGTATATTTTATTACCCATTCATGGAAGCACTCACATCTCGTGTATTCATCCACATCTGCTAGCCTCCATTTGCAGCATATTTTCGCACCTGCAATAGGCAAATGCCACCTACATGGAAATGCACCCCCTTTCTTCGAAACATGGGGAAAATGCCAGTCCTTCATCGGGACAACATGGATAAAATAAATATTAAACGGCCTTCCTGTGCACCTCGTTCTCGTTTTGTTCTATTCGTAGTGTGTGTGTGTGTGTGTGTGTTTGTGTGTGGATATGTGTGTGCAAATATGTATATATATATATACCCGTATATCCTGAACATCCTGTGTACCCAAATTGCAACCACAACAACAACAAACAAACAAACAAGGGCGGCAATAAAGGAGAAAGGGGGGCGTGGTGGGGTGGGGTGGGGTTTTCGTCCAGGGGGGCGTCTTAAAAGTCAAAAGTAAAAACAAGTCAATTTACGTCAAGCACTTTTGCTATAAAGGATATTAGAGCAGAAATACAACAACGACATGCCAACATTTCCGACATGTAGGCGTCGACTGCCGGCGCCGTTAGAAGCACGTGGTGCGACTGTGGGTGGTGGGGTGGTTCTGGGTGGTTCTCGGTGGGTTTTCCCTGGGTGGCTTTTCCGAATGCAACTGCCATTTGCGAGGCGACCATTTTGGGCGCGGGGCTATGGGAATGCGAATGGGAATGAGCATTGCATGCATGTCATTTGTACCCCGACATCGGCGGGGGAAGGATACATATATATATATATATATATATATATATCGGTGGTGGGTGGTGTTCAGGGGGGTTTGACTAAGGGTCGAAGGGAGTTTTTGTGCGCCGTGCATCTTGCAACTTGTCGGGGCTGCAGTGCCAGAAACAAAATGGCGCCGATTGCACTGCACAGAAAAATACTTGTAAAACACTTACAGTGTACGGTTTTTATTTTATTTATTTAACTATTTTATTTAAGCAGCAAAATATATTTTATATTATAATTAATCATTGAATAAAGTAGCCCAGAAGACGGGTAAATAAAAAACTCTTACAAATGTATTAAAATTTCGTTTAAAATTAATAGTGTCTGTTGACTTAAAATCACTTCAAAAGTTGCCTTAAAGTAGGCAATGGTTTATTGGTTTTTTTAACTTTTATAACACTATTTAGGCACTCCCTTTTTTAACCTATTACTGCACATTCTTACATGTTACATGAATTGATCAAACTGATTTTAAAAGTGTTTTCAAACAAAAATGTAGTTATTATGTTAAGAAACATATTTTCAGATATCAAATTCGATGCGGATAATAATTTTCGGTTAATTTTTTATATAAGAAAATATAAAAAAATAAGTAAGTCTGGTTTTTGTAGACACATTTAGTCCCACAGTTGATATAACGCAATTTTTTTTCTTTTTAGGGTACTCTTTAATATATGTACTTTAAAAGGTTATTTAAGTGCGCCAGAAATTTTTGGCAGTGCTAAACGCTACGTGTTTGTAGGCGCAGCAGAGTTTTTAAACAGTTTCAGCCGGAAATTGCGTTGCCATTAGGCGAACGGCAAAAGGCAAAGGGCTAAAAGCGATGGCCACCCTTCCACGCGACCTACCCCAAAAATGAAACGTACATAAAAATCGTGGCGAAAAGAAAATGGAAAATAAGGTAAAGTAAGAGCACGAGAAAATGAGAAATAACGGCGAAGAAGGAGCGATGAAGGAGCGTTTTCCCGACATTGCCTGACCTACCGCAACGCATTTTTGCCTGGCTAAGGGTAGTTCTTCCCTTATTTTGTCTTATTTTTCTTTTTTTTTTTTGGCTTAATGTGCTTGTGTGTGTGTGTGTGTGTCTGCTTTTGGCCCTCTCGTTTCCCCCCTTCTTATATTTATGCTTTGGTTTCAGCCAAAACAATTTAATACATTACATTTTACTGGCATTTCCTTTTACTTTTCCCCAAAAGCTGCACACGCACCCCAAGACGTTCAAAAATAAAAAAAAAAAACAAAAAAAAGAAAATGGAAAATGGAAAAGGGGAGGCAAGTGGGTGACTGCCGCATCCGGACTGTGGCGCAGTTTTCGCCATAAATAATGCCATAATGCCCTCGTTTCGTCTTTATTTCTCTGCACCACGCTAAAACCCAAGGAAAGGTGAATGGATCGGGGCCAGTCGAGGGTTAAAATGGAGAGGGGGGAGGGGGCGGTTAAGGCACTCATACCGATTATGGGACAAGATCATTGAGGTGAACCCATGAATCGCTTCGTACGAGGGGCATTAAATGAATTAAACACGACCTGCTCAAGGTCAAATCGACACAAGGAGCTGGCGAAAAATGAAAAAGAAAATCACACACAAAGGTGCAATAAAGGATTCCGAAAATTCCAAGCACAAACAAATCAAGGATTCAAAAGGATATTCTCATGAATGATATGGAATGTTTTTGATCGTTAGTTAAGGAGAGACTTGAACAGAAAAAAATTTGGAACGAATAAATAAATAATAAATAAATAAAATGTGCTACAATCTATTTTAGTTCTCTACATTTCTTATTCTAATTTAGGTACAAATAACACTATCAATAAAATTGTTAATATTTAAATTTAAATTAAAGTAAACCTTTTAATTCCATGTAACCCCAGTACCTTTTATTTTCATTTCTATACCAAAGAGTCTAATACTATAGTATATAGTATAATAGTATACTTGATGTACTATTAATTTATATTATTTGCCTTACAAAATTAATATTGTTAAAAGCTATGGTGTAAACAGAACTGCAAAAGTTAACACATTTATTTATTTAGTTTCCGGTTTTATAGGGGCCTCTATGAAAACTTTTCTCCGCTGAAAACTATTAATTAATTTAAACAAATGGAAATCATTTGGCAAGCAAACAAATAAATTTCCCTTGTTTGCACACAAGCACGCAACACTATAAGGCTTTTGGGAGGGAAAAAGTCAGAGCCGGCAATCAATGATGGAAAACCGGGTGGTTTGGGTGGCTTTGGGGGGGGTTTTATTTTTTTTTTTGAGGGGTAGGGGGGTTTTGGGTGGTTTCGAGAGAATTCGGGAGGCTTGGGTGGCTGGTGCCGGCGGAATCGACTCTTCAAAATGAATGCCGTGTGCAGATGTCCTGCCAATCAATGGCTACGCTTCAATAAACACATACATCGCATCCAAGGGGACAGGGGTGGCGTTATAGGGGGGCGGACCTTCAAGGGGGTGGTGTATTGCAGGGGATTGGTCTGCACACACCAACACATATGCAAAACTGGGGGCTTGGGAGCCCCTTGCAAAAATTTGCAGCACGAACAAATCGTAAAAATTATTGAATAAAAAAAAAAATTAGAAATAGTAAAAAAAAGAGGGAGCAAAACCAGCTGAAACTATCCAAAAGGAAAGAGCGAGATGGAGGGCATTTCATGGAGAAAAAGAGACGCGACGATTGCAAAGACAGAGAGGAAAACAAATTAAAAATTGCTGATAGAGGCAGCACAGCACCGAAAAAAAAAATATAGCAACCTAAAATAGGGGGGAGTTTGGAACTTGGATTCTTCATTTATTGATGTGTAGCAAGTATCCCTATGATTGCCTTTTCAGAAACTATAAGCCCCACCCCCCCTAAAAAAAACCTTCTATCGAAAAAAAAACCCTCGCATATGCTCGTGCACTGATTGCTTCATTTTTATACTTCGTCCTTTTGAAAAGCCCTCAACATTTTGTTTCGCTTGTTTACTCACACACAGCCAAAAAGATAGTGATGGAGCAGGAAAGAGCTAAGATATTGAAGACATTTTTCCATAGGTTTCACCTATTTCCATTTTTTTCCTTATTGCTGAATAGTTTTTGCAATTTTTAATTAGAAGCGTTTACACATGAGTTGGTACCTTAATGAATGCAAAAGCCAAACGATGTTCGACCAAAAAAAAAAGCGTACATAAAAAATATGGTCGATGTTCAATAGCAAATTTAATTTATTGAAGAAGAAACATTGTGTACATTTTTGTTTGTATATATTTGGAGCAAACGTTTATGTCTGTTTAAATGTTTAAATGTTGTTTATTAAAACGTTACTAATTTACTGAATTCCTTAATTATTTATTATCCCAGTGCGACAAGCTTTAAAGTTTTGTTAAAGGGCTAACCAAATTGTTAGCAAACACAAATGTTTAAATGCTTTATTATTTCAATTATATTTATAAATTTGTTTGTTAAATTTCAAAAACATAAACGAGATCAAACTTTTTGAACAGAACTACGCCAAGTGTAGCTTGATAAAAGTTGATAAAAGTCCTTAAAAGTATACCAAAGTAAATCGAATATCATATCTTGGTTTTGCCTGAGTCTGCAATTTTATTTGGTTTTTTGTTACCAAAAACCAAGTCGAAGGGTGGGAGATGGCTATCATAACAAATCGCAGATATATATAGAAATATATAATACATCTGTGTGTTTGTGTGTAGACAAAAGGCAGCCAACTAAACTGACGCACCAAAAAGTCATTTGAAAGTCGCACAAACTTTGGGGAAAAAGCTTTTCTTTTGTGGGTGGAAATTCAGGGAGGGATGAAAAATTAAGGGAATGCATTGCAAGAAAACGCACTTGTCAAGGGGAGTGGGCTAAAAACAAAGGGGCTTCGTGAATTGTCGGTATTACATATTCTTGACAGCTCCACTCTGATGTGGAATTTCTGAAAATATTTTATATCTAGATTGTGTTACAAGATCATACATGTTTACCACATAGAACATTAAAAAAATGACAAATAATCAACCCAAAACTTCAAACCAAGAGAATTAAGCCACAAGAAAAGTTATGGATTTAGAACTGCAGGTTTTTGGTCACTTTTCCGCAAAGCCATTTTTCAATAACTTTGTAACAAGTAAATGACAAAATATCGACATAAAATCTTAAGCCGATATTTAAACACAGATTTTTAGAGAATTAAACAACAAGACTTTACAGGTATACCACTTCAAAGTCGGATGTCTGTAATAAAAGTTATCAGCTTCGATGGTAAGGTTTTTGGTGACCTTTTCAACTTTTAATGTAAACATAAGTTGCAATATTTACATATAAAATTCCAATATATCCCAGATAATGATTAATTTTGTGAAAGTTCTTGGTAATTTATTCTGGCATGCTCACAAACTATATTGGCAATGATATTCAGCAGCTTGTATATGGAAATTTTCGCTGCGACATTTTCCAAGCTAATCACTTGCACAGGGTCACATCGTCCGGAAAAATGCAGCGGGGAAAAGTCGGTGTCAATAATGAAAGCAGGCCGTTGGGGTGACATCACATACACACGCACACACACATATACACTTGGAAAAAAAAGCTGAAAAAGCGCAACTAAAGTGGCAACAAAGGACATGCACACATACCGACACACATTCCAACTTACTCACAGGTCTAAGGACACACAAACGGGCGTGAAAAATAAAATGTCAAAAGTGTTTACGTTGTCTCCTTCTCTGTTCTCTGTTCTCGCCGTCTCGCTTGCACTCGCTTTGTCTGCTATGCTATGGCAAAATATACGAAAAAAAAGAAAAGTAAAGAAAAAAAATTGCCATAGTGGGCGGCAGTTGGGCCAAAAGCACAGCATTCATTATATGCAACAACATCAACAGCCGTCGACGTGGCAAAAGACGCAATGCAACGCGATGCGAGGCGACGGCAATAATACTAAAAACTAACAACAACAGCAACAGCAGGTCCGCCAACAACTATCGGCAAAAATCCCCCAACTTGAAAGGACTCGTTGCCAAAAAAAAAAAAAATAAGTGTTACACACGAAGAAAGTTTGCGTCAACACCCAATTAACTTGAACTGGATAGGTAAAATACCTTGAGCTGGTTGTAAACGATGCATCAGCTATAAAATCTCTTAATGGCTTTGATTTTCTGTGCGGAATGGAAAGTCTATTACATTAACTCAAATTAGTACATATTTGTCAAGAATTGCTCTTTCTCAAATAAAAGAATATTTAAAGTAATGGGTCTTAAATTAAAAAAAAGCTCAAAAACATTATGTTGTTACCTTAGAACAAAAGGAAATATTTCTTTACTTACAATTAAAATGGCCATAAGAAATAGTGCATAATTTTTCTGCGTGTACACCGACGTCATTGACGTATTTTGTATTTTGCAAGAAAAAAATCACCAACAGTCAAGACAAAAAAAAAAAAACAACAACAACTGCAACAACCACGGCGGAAAATACACCAACGACATCATAAAATACAACGGCAACAAAAATCGAGCGCTTTTTTTTTTGGCAGGCAAACAAAAATATTTTTCACAGAGCAGCAGTAAAAAAACATAAGACTGGAAAATGGAAAAAATAAAACTTAATAAGTAACAAAAGAAAAAAAGATAACCGGGTGCAAGGAGCTAAAAAATCTGTCAGAAAGAAAATCACAACGGATATTAAGATACCCTCAGTAGAAAGTGAGGTTAAAATTTAATGAATTCTTGAAAGCAACCCGAAAAATGATGTGTTGGTGGGTTTTAATTGAACTTAATTTGTTTTTATGTTAAGAAACTTTTTTTTGAATTTAAGTGTTTTTCGTGGTTTTGGATTTATGAAGGAAAAATATTTTCTATAGATTTGAGAACAACTAAAACGGTGTCTAAAAGTGCGCTGTGGGAAAAAGAACGTAATCTTGGTGCATTAATCCATCCGAGTCTGGATAAAAAACGGCTTATAGCATACGTATTGGCACATAAACAAAAATAACAACAATGTCTTCAATAAATGAAACTAGAACTAATATTGAAAAAATAATACACTGCAGTAGAGACACAAACTCATACATAATTTAAGGCGCAAGTGAAATTCCTTATTACTTAACAAATAGTTTTGTTTTTAGTATAGTTTTTGGTTTTTGGTTTTTTTTTTTAATTTTAAAATGTTTTTTTTTTTAAAAGAATAAATATTTAAGAAAAGTAAACTAAACAACTATAAGAAACATGCCTTAAATACTTAATAAAGTAAATTTTGGGTTAATTACAAAATAAATAGTAATGCTACGAAAAATATAAGCGACACTTGGACGCCTACGATTTTGTCGGCAGAGAAATGTTTCGTTATCGGCGCCGATACACCGAGAGAAAAGTCCAGTCACTTTTGATAGTGACTGCACCACGTGACCAAAATGAAGGGCCATCATAGGGGTTCAGGGGGCGAGGTGGGTGTGGGCGGGCGGTAAAAGGGACGCACAAAACGCAGCAAAACGAAACGCAAAAACGACTTCAACTGCGCTGCCGACTGCGCTGCCCAAAATGCCCAATGCGCTCTCTTTTGCTCTCTCTACCTCGGTCTACCACGGTCTCTTTCTCTCTCTCTCGTTCGTTTGCTGTTGCACTCGTCGCATGTTTTTTGTTGTTGCTGCCAGCCTTTGTGTGTGTGTTTGTTTTTGTTTCTCTGTGTTTTTATGTTTTTGCGTTTTTTTTTTCCATTTCCTTCGCTGCGTTTTTTGCCAAAAGGGGCGATTTTTACTCCGGTGGTGTCGCTTTTGTTGCTTTTGTTTGTTTGTCTCGCTGCCGAACGCAGCTCAAAACAACAACAACAAGAACAGCAACAGCAATAGCAACAACAACAGCAACAGCGAGCGGCGAGTAAATTTTTTTCTGCTTTTCGCCCCAATGTTTGTTGTTGTATTTTTGCAGCTGACTTGCCAATTGTTTTTGGGCCAATCACAACGGAGTGCAAGCGTCGCATTTCGCATGTGGGTGTGGCCTAAAAATGCAACCCCCTGCAGGTGGATAACGCGGGCAGCGCAGTCGCAGCGCTGCTTTTTGTTTTTGTTTTTTGGCCAGCTCAAAATAAATAAAATGTGTTGTGTGTTTGACCCACGGAAATAACAAAAACAAAAACAACAACAAAGAGGACAATTGACCAAAAGGTCCTGTACACAAATTCTCGCAAACACACAGACGAAAGGAGAGAGGTGTAAGCGTAATCAAAGATTAGCACCATAAAGGGATAAATAGGTAACGGTACCATTTAACCCGTTTGTTATTTATTACACATGTACATTTACATATATTAATTAACAAATGTTAAAATTTTGCATTATGTAAAATAGAGATAAATTGCCTGTGAAAATACATCGATTTAAATTTAATGTTTTAAATATTTACGAAACTACATATCTTGAAAAGTTGTTTGTTGAATTTTAAGAAAATATAACGAATCATATTTTTTGTACAAGTGGAGAAAGATTAGAAAATTATGTAACACCCACTTACAATGTATATACTACCCATATGGTTATAAAAACTCTTAAAAAAGTAACTTCTTCAATTATACGAATAAACTTGAACGAAAATCGTTGTTTTTAAACATTTTAAAACAGAGTTAGAAAAACAAATGTATTAATTATAACAGACAAAAATAAAATTGAGAAAATGGTTTCTTTATTTCAATAGGTTTACCTTTGATTAATTAAACATTAAATATATTGATAGCTTAAAGTTTCACTTAGTTTTTTCCCCTTCTCCAAAACAATTATATTTTAAAAAATGTATATTTAAACTAATTGCTAGAAAACACAAATTGGTGTTGTAAAAATTGAATGTAAACAAATCAAAATTTGTTATATAAGACAAACGTTTTTAAGTTTTCAGAGAACGCTTTAAGCACGAACCCAACAAAAGTTCCAAACTTTAAACCAGTGTTTAAGTTTGTTTCCTTCACTTTATTTGAATGTTCCTGTTTCTCTGGTTTCAAATTTTATCCGCGACTTTTCGCCAGCGAAAAGTTTTCACTTTCCTTCTGAGGAGTGGGCGGTGGGTGGTGAAAACAACAAGAAAGCACACAATAAATACTTGACGCTATATTGTACGAGTGTGAGTGTTTGACTGCAAGTTTAAAGTCAAAGAAAAGCGCCAACAACAACGGGAACAATCTGTGAAAAGCGAGGAAAATCGTCTGCGGGCAAACACTTTCAACTTTTCCAACCAGAAAAAAAAATAGCAAGTCAATTGAGTAATTCAGATTATAAGTATCAAACTCATTTGCAAACGAGCGGTTAATTATTTAATTAGCATTAGTGGGCTTTAATATTTTTAAACTCACAACAACTTTAAATTACTAAAGTTTAAGCTATATTTTTTTTGGAAAAATAATATAACCGAACACATACGAATGCAAATATACAACCGATATGATATCCCGGAACTATGCATTTAAGTAAGCGATGCTTCAAAGGAGCAGCAGACAGATATCCATTTACAAAGGATGGCAAAATGGTTGAAATTGTAATGCCGACGTCCAATGCCACATATTGCATACATTTGTGCGCCAGTCGGAGTAAAATTTTATTTGCCGCTATTTTGCGCACAATTTAATGCCATTTTTATGCACTTAATGTTTGCCCAGATGGCAATATATATATATATGTTACATATAAGTATAGCTATATATTTGTGCATACAAATAGTAAGACAGCGCAAGTTTGCAGCCAGCGAGCGGAGAGTGAAAGTTGCTCCTTTCTTTCATTCGGTGCCATTTGTTGTATGTATCCGCCAGATACATTATATATAGATATATATTCATATATATATATATATTTATGTATATATATATACATATATATATATCTATGTGTGGCTGCATATATCGGTGGCAAAGTTTTCAATTTCGCTTTCAGCATAAATATGCCAGAGAGAAGTTTGCTGGCGCTCTTTCTCCTTTTGGCCCGCTGGCTGTTTGTCTGCATTATGACCCACTTAAGTGGCTTTATGGCGAAGGTTACGAAACTTTGACTAGACGCCATGCCATGCCACGCCCCGCCCGTCCGCCCCCCCCCCCCCCTGATATCAGTCGAAAAAGTTTTTAACTTGATTTAATGGGTTTTAATTGCCGACGCTTGGCAACTTCTCAAGTGTGTTAATTAATTTGCCTGTTTCCGGACACTTCCGCAAATACCAAAGCCCCTTCTTGGGAAAAAAGATATATATCCTCCCCAAATATTTTTGGTCGCCAGCACATGTATCTGGCAGATACATCAACTATCTTTGCATGCCATGTCATCACCAGCAGCAAAAACCTGTCAGTCATACCCACACAAATTGTTATTTTTGTTTATACACCCGCCAGGTAAATACCAAAAGTGTATATATATTCATATACTGGATCGCATATATATATATACATATATACTCTTAATAAAACTGTCAATCAAGCGGCACAGGCCGAAACGCCAAATAGAACGACATTTAGATAGAGCCAACAAGACTGTCAAAGGTTTTCCAGCTGGCACCGAACCCAAGCGAACAATTCCGCGCCCAATTGCCAAATACCTGCCAAAGTTAAGCTGCACAAATTATGTCAATAAACAAAAAAATTATGGAAAATGTTTTGAAAAGTGCCACAGAAAAATAACCAGTCATTGGATGGGTGTTTTTGATCAAGCTGTTTTGATAATTTTTTCAATTCAATTGCTCACAATGAACCACTTTTATTTGCGTAACTAATGTTACCTTATACTAACTGACTTATTTATAATAACTTAGTTGGCTTTTGGGCTAAATCCTAAAAAACTTTATTTTTGATGCTCTCAAAAAATTAAGTCAATGACTTCACATTTTTGTTTCATTATAAAATGGTTCCCAAAACATTAAATCATTAAGATAAACATCATTATTTTGCTTTCGGTTTTTGATGGGACATATTATGTAATAATATGTGATTATGAGATATATATTTAATCAATTTATAAGTGTGAGCATACAAATACTTTACGTATTTGATATTATATTAAAATAGTATCCATGACATATTTAAAACTACCTTTCAATATTTTTTAAATGATTTTGTTTCAAATGAATCGAACCATTAGAAATTTCAGATTTGTTTTCCCTTTTAGAGCCTTTCCATGGAACCTTTATAAAATACTTCGAACCATTTGCCGATCAATAGGTACAAAAAATCGACCTGTCACAGGTACAAGTCTAGAACATCCATTTTGGGGGTCCTTTAAGGGGCTTCGATGAAGGGAGATCCCGACCCTTGATTTGTTGCTTATGTCATTTGGCAAATTGATTTCATTTGAGGACACCTGACACGAATGCAAGCCGCCCCGTTTCCCGATGTTTGTTTAGCATCAAGTGAAAGTTTTCTTTGTGTTCTTTTCCCATTCAATTTTCCAGGGGGCCAATGGGCAAGGAGTGGGGCTAAATGGGGTTTTATTTAAATCTTTTCTTTTCCATGCCGGTCTTTCAGTTGTCAGCAACATGTTGGTAGCAGCCAGGCTGACGCTAATTAGACACCCAGGATGTGTGTGTGCGACCGCCGATTCTACTGGCTTATTAATGATTGAGAGTGGTGATGACAAAGGTGATCGATAAATATCGAAAGCGTAGACAAATATAACACAATTTCAGGCAATTTAATCGAAAAGTTGCATCTATATTTATTATTAAACTATATTTTCGATATTGAGCACGAACTTGTATTGATTTTAAAAACAAAACTATTCACAAATTAATAGGTACGAGATTTTGGCAAGTATCTACAATCCAACCGATTACAGGTTCAAAATAATATATGATAATAATAATTCTAAATAGCATTAACCCTTAATTTTTTAAATTTTTTGAAACATTTGATTTTGATTAGTACAAAAGATCATCGATATATTTACGATAAATGCAATATTTTCGATATGTTGGCATACCGATATTTGCGATCACCACTCGATATGCATCCCTAGTTGAGAGTGCGGCGGAGGATGGGGGTAATTCACTTGGCAGACGTCGGCAAATAACAAAAGGCCACATTTTTGTACACCGGCAACATGTTGCCGGCAGGTTGTTGCTGCTGCTGCTGCTGCTGTTGCTGTTGCTGTTGCTGTTGCTGTTGCTGCTGTTGCTCCTTTTTGTCGTCTTCATCTGGTTTTGTTGCCCTGCAGCGGCGGCATGTGAACAACACAATGTGTCATGTTGTTATTGTCGTTGTTCACCATCGTTGTTGTTGTTGCTGATGCTGTTGCTGCTGTTCATTTTGTTGTTGTTCGCGCAATCGATTTGTTGTTGGTGTTCAATTAATTGTACTCAAACTCAATGCCAATGTTGCCTGCTACTGTTGCTGCTGTTGTTGCTGCTGTTGTTGCTGCTGTTGTTGTTGCTACTGTAGATGTTGCATGTTGCTGTTGAGCATGTTGCTGGCGCCAATCGAGGATCATTCAAGCGAATTGTAAGCGACGGCGGCATTTTAGATGGAGAGAAAAGGATCCCCGCCCCCCTCCCACGGCAGATTAGCATCGGCATATCGGCAGCAACAACAAATTGCAATTTATATAGAAAACTACATTTTTACTATTGCCGTATTCTTGGCCATTGTTGCCGGGTGGTCTTCAAAAAGTTTGCTTAATTCCACGCTGTCCTGTCACTGCAGTTTTTTGTTTTGTGTTTGGTGATTGGGGATCTTCTAGATTTATCAGAAAATTAATTTTGGCTGTTATGTATCTTAAATAATTTTTAAAATATCAGTAAATGAGAATCGAAGCACAAATTTGATTGATAATATTAAAATTTTCTAAAAGATGAGAAACATATCATATTACACCAAGCTTAATAAAGAATCTTGGCTTTACATTTTATCTTCATAGTCTGATATTCCAATTTGAGCGCTAATTATGATGAACTTTAACCTGTTTTGAGATTAACCTTTTTTTATCTTTAAAAATGTTTACATAATTGACTACATATCATTAGATATTGCATTGCTTAACGTATATGATATGTTATTTAATAAACATATTTGAATTGTTATAAACAAGTTATAATAACCTGGCATCACTTGTGTTTTAAATGTTTTATTTTGGAATTTTGTTTTAAGGTTCAATTGAATTAAGCAAAGTAAAATTGCCTAGAAATGCATTGGTATACAATTTATAAAGCTAATTTTTCGCTGTTTATTTTGCTTTGTTTTTAATACAGATCTACAAAATTTTCCATTAACAATCACATATCCTCAAAAACAATTGGACTTCTATTGATCTTTGATGGCCGCAAGCCAAGAAATCTTGTCCTGCGTTGGACAAGTTGGACAAATAATCTTGAAATAATCTTAAACCGAAGGCGACCCGCAAATGGAAGATGCCTTTTAATTAGCCAGCAACAAGAGGCGCCAGACAAAGGAAATGCCGAAAAGGATGTCCACAAGGGGCATAAATGTAAGGGGGTGGCAGGGGGTTTTTCTTCGGTGGGGGTGGGTAGAGGGGTAAATTGCCCCAAAATGCTGGCGGCAAAATGAGGCGACGAAACACGAACCAAGACAAAATACGCGGATTTCTGCAACACCCTCAGACCGCTGAGAAAAAATAACAAAAAAAAAAAAATAAGAAACCACTCAGACCTCAGAATTGCGACTTCAGACCCAAAAGACAACTTCATTTTTGTTGTTCCACACTGTCTGCCGCAAGCAGGAGCGTCGGCGGGTTAAGGGCTGCTTTCTGAAGGGGGGGTCATGCAAAAGTGTTAATGGCGGCTAATAAGGCGAGGCAAAAAGGACGAGCGGCTGGCGGCAGAATGGACAGAAAGGCGGAACGTCGCCGAATAACATTAACAAGCGTGATAACAAAAAACAAAGCCAGAACAAAAAAAAAAAAAAAACAACAAAAAGCAAGATGAAGACGTTGCAAAAGGGCGTGAAAAAAAAAAATATAAAAAAAGGAAACTCAAGGAGGGTGGCCAAAAAGAAAGTGGGAGCACCAGAAGAAGGTGTCAAACAACCAAATTTTGACAAAACTTAAACCCGCCAAAGGACACAAAAACAAAGGTTTAAACACCGCAATACATGACCCACTTCGCTTTATTTCCAAACTAATAGTTACAATATTATTTCTTATATTCTTCAATAACTAAGGCAATTCAAACATTGACTAGGAAAATAATAATTTATTTTACATTCTTTTAATTACAAATTCTATATATATATTTATTAATAGTTTTTTTTTAATCTAATTTTTTCTATTAAAATGTTCTTCAACGTTGATCAATCGAATGAAAGACCATTCTTATTAGACTTCTCATAAGTTCAGTTCTTCCATTAAAGTATCTATTGCGAAATAAACCAATTGCTTAATAAACTTTGAAAAAAATTTAATTTTTATATCATTTATTCAAAATGCAAAACATAAAAAAAAGATATTGTTTAATTTAGATTCTAATAAGCTTCTAAATCCTTATTTAAAAAAGTATATGCTTTTCACATTTGTTTTTTTTTTGAATTAGCCAAAAAAAATAATTAAGCTGCATTATAGATTTTTACCCGCCCACTTGAGAGCTCCCAAGTTTATTTAAAGCATAAAACCAGCCAACAAATTTCCGCCAAGTAAACCGTCCGATGTCCGGAAGCCTTCCTGCTGGAATTAAGCGGAAAATGTGATCCTGGGTAAGGGATACCGAGGAGCCTTCAGGATTCGGGGGTGGATGAGTGAAGTGTGGCAGCTTTAGACAGCTTCGGCTGCATAGTTTCAGTTGCCTCTAATTTAACGGCAGAGTAAGCCGAAAAATGCGCGAAGGCAACGGCAATGGCAATGGCAACGTCAACGGCGACGGCGACGGCGGGCAAAACATTTGGCAGCTGACAAGACATCCTAAACAGCCATCCAAAGAGCCAAGGATCCAAGGATCCCCGGCCCGACAAGCAGCGATTAAGAAGATAAATGATTATTTTGAGCAATGCCAAAATAATAGACACCGAAAGCTGCCACTAAGGCCTTGTCTTAAATTTCTAAATTAGATGCGATGCGAAATTTTTGCCGCTCCGTCTGCCATTCGCAGTTCACACATATTGATTATTTTCCCCCGCCCAGGCTTTCTTAAAGCCATTGGACAATTGACGTGTTTTTGAACCCGAAAAAGAGCGACGCACTCCAGGAGTCAAAGACGAAAAACAGAGGCCGTAGACCTAAAACCGGCTGCCCTTTTTTTGTATATATATAAATATATATATCAATTTATGTATATAAACAAACAAACGTACCTATATATATTTCGTATTTTCATTGTCAAGGCTAAACGCAGAGTGACGCCCTCAACACGCATTTTTGCGAAGCTTTGAGATACATAAGTTCATAACTAAATGCCCTGCTGAAATTAATAAGTTGATTTCAGACAGCTCTTAGTAAATAATAAAAAACATGCTAACTTATAAAAATCGACAGCAAAATATTAAATGTTATTTTAAATTGTTTGTCTACTTCAGTAATCATTGAAAATTTTATGAAATGTTTAGAGATTTTATTAAATTTAAATTTTTTGAAAATGACTTCTTTGCAAATGTTCTGAAAGAGAGATAAAATAAATTTGTATCACACCTAATTAATTACTGCCTAAAACGAACTTCGCAAAATTTGGCAAATCAACTTAAATAAAAACATGTGTAAGTATGTCAAAGATTAATATCCTTTTAGCTAAAAATCAACCCTAAATAAATATACTATTAAAGTCAATGTACCCCCAATAAAAGTTTGTTTCGGCAGAGTATTATCAAACACACATAAGAGTGCGTAGAGCATTGAACTTGGGCCGAAAGTTGAGTCAACTTTGTGCGTGTATCCAGCGGATACATTGAACCTGCGCAGCCCCAAAAAAGCCCCCTCCCCCCCTTCCCCGCCCCATTAACACCCCTCCACCCCCTGGAAGGCCAGCCTAGTGAGACACTCGCCTGTAACGGCGCTTTCTTTTATGATTTTTAATTAATTTTATGTGCCAACACCAAGACAAAAGTAAAATAAAATAAAACCGAAAATCTTGTTAGACAAAAATTAAAATTTAAGCAAATTTGATAGATAGTTAGATGGATAGATAGGTTTATAGAGACAAGCGCAGCTGCTCACTAAAGGGGGTTGCCAAAAGAAAAAAAAACAAAAAAAAATCAGCAACAACAACAACCAAAAAATCAGAGCAGCCAAGTCAATGAACCAAAAAAGGTCAAGATGTTTGCAAAAATCTTTTTTGCCCATCGCCAGCTTAATTTGTATTTGGCAGGTTTTTAATTTCGGCTTGTCTTGCTTTCTATTTCTCTGCGTAGCATATAAGATCTAATGTTTCTGGGCCCGATATCTGCTGAAAACTGCTTGAAACACTCCAATGATAAATTATAGACAAAATATATTTCTCCATTTCTGTTTGTCGTATCAATGGCGATCTGATTGCTGGTGGCCAAACCCAAAAAATTTCCTTGTAATCACAAATGTTGATATATTTTTTGGACACGCTGGGGATTGTGAAAGTCTACTGATCGTCCGATAATTGTACAAATATGGTTGTCTAACTTATGTGCAAATTGTGGAACTAACATCAAAACTAATAAAGGCATCCACAAAATTGGAGTAATCATTTCCATCTTGATTCATAAGTTGTTTTTTTATGCAACGTAAATTTAAATGATTTAATAATATTAATACTTTTCGCTATATATATATTTTTATATTTAATTTTTTAATTTATTAATTTTATTAAATTTAGGTCTTGGAGTTTTTCTTGTTAAACCAACATATTGATTGTTTTAATTTTTTTTTTATCATTTTTCAGTGAAAAAATTGTTGTTCTTCGTAATCTGTTCATTCCTGAGCAGTCAATTATATTAACAAATTACCCAAATTAAAACAATCAAAGAAATTAATTAATTTTGATTTATGTTCAAAATTTTAAAATAAATAAAAGTAAGAATATATATATATATCTTTATATATATTTATAGTTTGTGTAGAACTATACAGAACACTTAAATGTACGATTTTCGTGAATTAAAATAATCTAGAAAACCAAGTACTTCAAGTTCAACGGCACAATCGTACAAAAATTACACGATCGTCAAATTTAATTCGACAGATAACCAATATCATCGTCAACACTTTATTTATTCAGCTTTCTTGCATCTAAAAATAGAGCCCCGATCCCCAAAAAGATCCAAACTTGTTTTCACGCTAGTTTGGCGATCGGTGATCATTGAGCAGTCGTGGCCGAGCGGTTAAGGCGTCTGACTAGAAATCAGATTCCCTCTGGGAGCGTAGGTTCGAATCCTACCGGCTGCGGTGATAACGCGTTTTTGTTTTTTTTACTAGAGTTTAATGAGTTTAAAAACAAAATAATCATTTATACATCTTTAAAAAAATATATACTTAATGTATTAAACAAATCATAAACACCCTTGCCATTATTGAGAATTACTTATTACCGATAAATTCAATATACACAATATTTTCTTGTTTAATTATTACATTTCTAATGGGTTCCAATTGATTGATTTTTAATTAAAAGCCCTTAAGTTGTATTTATTTAAACCTTCAAATTTGTATTAGAAAATGAAAAAAAGCTTAGAAAAGAAAATCAAATGACTCAAATAATTTAGTTCTTTTGTAATAAAAATGGATACATATATCCATTTATAGTAAATTTTTGATTGGTATTAATATATAGCTTCAATTGGTTGTGGGCCGCTAAACGCGGGTGTTTGGGCCAAAGCTGTTAGCCAAGCAGTCGTGGCCGAGCGGTTAAGGCGTCTGACTAGAAATCAGATTCCCTCTGGGAGCGTAGGTTCGAATCCTACCGGCTGCGGTTAGCAAAACACTTTTTTAAAAGAATTTATTGAAATCCTAAACAAAAATACAAATATGTTAAGCCCGCTAAAAAACTATGGTTATTTTTGAGCAATTCAACACAGGTTATTTGAAAAGAAAGGAATGAAAAGAAAGAAATAACCACTGGAAAAAAATTCTGATTTACATTAAAACATACGTAAAGACAATTTTTAATATTCGATTTCATTTACAAAGAAAAAATATGCAAAAATAAAATTTGTTTTAAGTTTATTTATCATTTTGTTATTAGATCTTTAACATCGCAATTTACTTCTTTTGATATTTTGGTTAATATATTTGTAACTCTCAATGGATAGTTTTTTTTTTAACTTATTTAAGGTCAACCTTTGCAAAGTTTCAGCTACAGCGTGCAAAAAAGAAAAGCGAACATCGAATTGGCACTGTAATTAACCTTATATTGATTGAATTTTAAAGGCGTTTAAGCTAGTGCCACCCGCTGGGACTTGAACCCAACTAAAATCGCCAAAAATAAAGGCAGAATTGAGACTACAAGATTGGCTTTGACTTGCGGAGGGGCAAGGAACTCTTGAGACCATTGAACCCGCCCCAAGAGGCAGTTGGGCCAACAAAACCAAGAAAAAAGTAGAAAAAGGCCCCAGAAAACGCGCCGAACATTTGCCAGATGCTAAGTGAGTGATAGACAAGCAACAAGCGACGACAACTTGCGCAAATCGACGACAGAAATCAGAGCAACGCATCAAGCCAAAATGGCAAAATCTTAAGCACAAGAAAAGAGAAGGAGTTCATAATACCCTTACATTAGATCAAATTATTTATTTATTAGCAAATCAGGATTTGCACGATTGTTGTCAAAATGTATGCAAATATGAAACCTATCGTTTTCATGTAGTTTATTATTAAATAATTTAAACACTTTTAAGCAACATGTAAAATCTAATCGAAAAATATATTTGTTTGACCACAAATGTTTCAACCTTTGATATTCAGTTAAAAAAAATGTGATAAAATCTACTTTTCACCTATTGTATAATAAATAGAATCAATTGTAACTTCAATCGAATATTGACACACTTTTTCTATCATTTTGATATTGTTAATATGATATGAATATTGTTAAGAATTTTTAAAAAAAATTTTATAACTGAAAGTATTAAATAAGCAAATCAGTTTTTTCCCATTTTAGCTCCAGAACTTTTATTTGATACCATGCACCAGGGTACATAAATAGCCGGAAAAAAGGCAAATTTAAGATACGCGTATCTTTCGCACTGATTTCGGTTTTTCGCCGTTTCGAGCGAGATAAACGACCGCAAAAACGAGAGACTTTGACCCAAATTCGGCCAAAAGCCTGCGTTGATTAATCGACTTTTGGCGGTGCTCATCGCACAGATACAGCACGCGAAAAAAAAAAACCTAAATCGAAACTGAGACCGAGACCGAGACCGAGAATTTGCACAGCTGCTCCTGAGCCGGCTAATTGAGGAAATCGAATGTAAAATTATGTGAGCGGCAAGCAAAAAAAAAAAATAAAAAAAAAAACCAAAAAAAAATATTTGCAAACGGCCGGCGAACACGGTGACGCATCCATCTAATTTATGTATCTGATAGATACACCGCGATACTTCGCACGAACTCCCAAGTTTTGTTGACCTTCTTCGGGCGCTTTTGGTCGCAGATTTTCACTTTTGGCCACGCCATTAATTTCTTTTACGTAGCGCCCCCTTCGACAAAGCTGCTAATATGTCGAAATTGTTTCAGCTCCGAGCTCTGTTTTCCATTAATTCGATTGTATTTCTGCAACTCGCGATTCATCTTTCGATGCTTTTGCGATACCTGGAAATTGTCACAATTCGAGCGGAGTTTTTGCTGTAATTATGCCGCAATCGTCAGTTGACAAATGTGGGCCAAAGTGAATCAGTGAGGGACCCTGGGAAGTAAGCTCACATATCTGGCATATATATCTGAGGCCATTTGAACTCCCAGCGAGTTCAAAACTTAATGAGCTCGGGAATATTCTGACACCCATTAGAATTATCAATCAAAATTCCATTTACTTATTAACTACATTTTTAATAAAACCACAAGTAAATCACTTGTATGAAGCTTAAACTCTAAAACAAACTGCACTTTATTTACATGTATTTGTTTAATAATAATATTTTAGTTTAAATACTTTGAGGATCGTTAACAAACATTTAATGTGATTATTTTTGGACGTAAATTTATGTTTTCAAATAATACAAAATAAAACTTTAATGAAAAGACATATAAAAAAAGTTTTAATTTTATAGTACATTTTATAGTAAAATACATTTACTCTTGATTTTTTTCAAGCTTGACATACAAATTTTTGGACAATTCAAATCTTAGTCTACTGGTATGAAAATTTATTTATTTGAGTAAAATAAATATAAGGAATTATCTAATTTAAATTGTATAGACTTTCACTTTCTCATTTCAGCAACGTTAATAAAGTATGCCAGTTTAATTGTTTCTTAAAAGTTTAATTGTATTTATTAAGTAAACTTTATACTATGTAAATGAAATACAAAATAAGGGCAATGTTATGCCCTCCAAATGGAGTCGGATATTACCCCTTTGACCACGCTCTGTGAGTAAAGAATTAAACGCCTGCCCTCTGGCCACGCCCCCAAATGGCAGACTACAAAACTGGCATGTCGGGGGTTATGGAATTGGGTAAGGGATCGGGATCGGGGGAGGATATGGTGTATATGGTTAGCTGACTCAACCCGGCAAGTGAAAACGTTGAGAAATCATTTGCATAAAATAATTTTGCGTGTTTTGAGTAAATAAATTACGGAACAAGGAGGAAAGTAAGAGAACAACGCCGCAGAAGAAACCGATATATATAGATATACATATATATATATGGATACACTAGCTGACAGATATGTTTACACACACACACACACACACACACTTGTCGATGCAGTCGCAACACTTTTTTTCGAGCTGTCTGAATGAAGTTGTGCAGACAATAGATACAAATACACACACACTGATAATAAAATTATGATCAATTGGGAATAAAATCATATTATTTTATAATGGATTTTCTGGTGACACTTTAGTTTTAGTTTTTAAAAACACAAAATAAAATCAAATTATAAAATGAACAAGTCAGCCATTTTATTGTACGGATCAATTATTACATTTTTATATAAGTATATAAGTTGATCGTTATTTTTGTAGAAATTACCAACTAATACACAATTTCATCATACATAAGAAGAGTCTCAAACATTATTCAAAAGTTAACCTAGGTAAATTAAGTTATTTTAAAGTTAAGTAATGAAATATGGAACCGATGTTATGAGTTTTTCTCTATGCTTATATACTGGGTTTATCTATCGACTGGCCAAGCCCCTTGATAACTTAGCCGTATTCCCCGTCTTTTGGCCCTGGTAACATGTCGTTGGGCAATTAATAACGGATTATGAGGCGATGACTCCCAAAGCGTTGACACTGCGGAAAGAATAAAATAAACACAAAGGGGGAAAACTGTCAGGGAAATGGGAGGTTGGGCGAAGAATCACTGACGGCATCTTTGAGATGCACATTCAGAAAAAGAATATACGAAAAAATAAAAGTAACGCGTATCTGTGCGCTACAAATGTATCTTTCATCATCATTGGATTCTTTTTATAATTCTCCTTTAGCCCCGACTTTGTCACGCCCCCCGCCCCCCTGGTTCCTTGCCTCAACAGGCTTTTAAGCTGATGAAAAGGAAAATACCCGAGCATTCAAAGTCCAAAGTTTTCTTTCTTTTGAGACACCATCATCTTCCCCCTTTCGTCTTTATTTTTTTGCGGATTTCTTGTGAAAAGCGTAAAAATTGCTGTAGATTAGCCAGGCGACGACATTGTTGGCTCTGTTTGAGTTTGTAGACAACTCATATGAGTCGGGTATTATTCGGCTTGAAGGGTTCGTCCTTCTGGGAATGGGATAACACGGAGGGAAAACACAGATGGCTATGAAATTTTGATACATTTGCATTCAGCTTGAAGGATATTTATTCGAAAATAAATAAAAAAAAAACAATTTTTTCCAAAAAATACTTAAATATTGAATTAGGAGTTCTTAAAAAGTCACCAAAAAATGTGGAAGCTATAATTCTACTTAAGACTGCAGAGTTAAGATGTAACCCTTAGCAATTTATATTTATAATTACTGCAAAACAAATATCTTAACCAAATAAATTATAAATATATTTATCAATTAAATTTCAAATATGGGAAAACGACTACCAAAATGTGAAAAAAAGGCTGAATCTTCAATTTCAGGTAAGAGCACATTAAGTAATGCTTAGATATATATATCTAAAATAATACAGCTCCTAGCAAATAACATTTTTAACTATATGTTGTATGTGTTGGTTTAGTTTGTTCAAATAATGCACTCTAATCTTTTGCAAGACAAAAAAAATTTCACACGCTAAAGCGATTTATTTTCAAAACTTTCAAAACCATGTTTAATTTAAATACATATATAAAATTTAGATATTTATTTTGCATAAAAAAGGCTAAGATCTATTTGCAACACCAGTGCTTTCCTAGTCCCTCCAATACTATTTGAACATCAAGTGGGCTTTTTTGAGAAGCAACCTGAGAGATTCTGCCAAAAAACCTTTTGCATAATTCTATAAATTATAAAATACAACAAACAAATGACAACAACGGCGGAGGAAAATGCCCCAGCGTGTGGCTGCCTTTTTTCCTTGGAAAATTCTGTTGTCATCTCCTCCTGGTCTTTCATTTTTTTCACTCACATTTTTATGTGCGTCTTGTGATTTTTTCACAATTTTCCGTTGTTACTCTTTTTTTTATATTTTGTTGTTTTGTTGTTTTGTGTGTTTTTTATTTTTGTTATTTTGTTGTTGTCGAGCTCTCAAGTGCAATATGCAGGCCTCCCCTGGTCGAAAACCCGCCGCCCCCGGTCACGCCCCCCCATCTTCCCCCTTCCCCCACACAGCCTTTGCCCATCTGTTTTTAGTATCCTTTGGCTTGGCTTTGGCTCCTTCATGTATTTTTTATCTAAATGCCCCAAAGGCATTCTTCTGCAGCATAGACAAAGTCGCCTGCTTCTTCTACAAAAAAAAAATGCAAAAAAAAAGATATATAATAATAATAAAAAAAAAAGAAAAAGAAAGGGGGGAGAGAATAAGGAGAAAATAACGCAGTATTTTTTCTTGGTTTTTGTTTTGAATTTTTGTGTCTTGCATCAGAAGTTGGCAGCAGAAGAAGGCAAAAGTCATGCGCCAGAGAGCTCCTGAAGGACGCATCAAGGAGACAGTTGCCAGTTGTTGCAAACGCCCCCGCCGCCGCCCCTTTATCCGCCCGCCCCTGGCCGCTTCATCATCATTAGCGCCCTCCCAAAAAAAAAAAAAAAAATAATAAGAAATGTAAAAAACAAAGTGCAGCGCAGCGCACACAAAAGAAAAGAAACGCCGAAAATGTGCTTAGGGTTAAGTGTTCCCGTTAGAGGAAGCCAGCTGCCTCCAACCCTGATCCCTTAACCCTTAACCCTTAACCCTTAACCCTTAACGTTTTCGCCCTCGCAATTGTCAAGGCCCTAATCCGAAAGAGGTCCTGGATAACGGTGCATCGGGATATATGGGGGATATAACCGCGACCCATTGTTTGACCAAAAAACTGCCTCGCACACAAAAACCTTTGGCGGCATTTCGAAGATCTACACGAATAATATATACCCTATTTAGACTTTGGAATGCTTATTTTTTAAATGCTTATTTTATATCAAACTAGGAAAAAAAAACAAAAGCACTAAGATAATTTAGTTGATTCAATAATAAAATATATTTTCATATTTTTTATTAAACTTAAAATAAATACCTTCGAACCAAAATTTGTATAAGTTTTAAGTTTTAATTATTTTCAAAAGAAGAAAGCATAATATAAAATTATATTTCAAATTTTGTAAGGCCAACAAAATGTGAAAATTCTATTTGTTATTACTGTTTTACTTAAAAAAAAGCTGTCAAGGTATAAGGCTAAAAATAAATCACTCTCTATGAAGCTTAAAAAACTTTTGAGAAATTTTTAAAAAATGTACTAATCAAACCATTTTGCTAAATTTCAATAAAATCTATTTATTTTACCACTCAATGGAGAGGGTATATGGAAATATGTCCCGTTGACTTCAGGCTCAAAACGCACCCCCTACCCCAAAAAAAAATTAAAGACCGTCAAGGAGGCGGCCTGCAGTTCAATGCACCTACAACATCTAAACCCAAAAATAAAAAGAGCACAAATAAAAAGCAGCCGAAGCAAACAAAAATAAGCGGGGAAGGCCCACACAAACACACACTGATGTGTGTGTTATTTATTGCGACACAAAGGACTCGCGCAGGGAGACAGACGTTCAATGTCCTGCAGCCTGCAAACGGGCTAATAAAATGTGACGAGCGTAACGCAGAACGCAGCGCGAATCGAGTACTTTCTTTCCTTTTTTTTTTTTTTTGGTTATTTTCTCGCTCAGCGCTGCAGGACACATGCCACATACACACACACACACACACACACACACACAAGCACACACACACACAGATACAGATACAAACACAGCACGCAGGACATTGACACCCGAAAATGGAATGGCATAAAATAAAAGCCGGCGAGCCGAAAAGTCCGAAGCCCTACGAAGACGCCGAAACTGCCGACGCGCCGGCGAAGCCCAAAAAGCCAATGGCCCTCCGCAGGATGCGTTCAGGATCCGGGATCCTGCACAGCAAAAATTATTTATTTAAATAGGTAAATGTATTTGAATTTGGCATTTGAATTTGAATTTGACAAAATAAAAATACATTATATAACATTTTGGATGATAATTAAAGCTACAAGTCGACAATTGTTGGTTTATTTAAGTGTTCTTAAAAAGTAAAGGAAAATTGTCTTTCAATGATGTTAAATTTTAATATTTACCATTTTTATTTCAGTTAAAAAAATTAATCTTTTAATATAAAAAAAAACAAATATTTGATTAATTCCATTTTATTAATTTATATTTTTCTTTACAAATGATGAAGAAGTATGACTTTTTTTTGTTGCCAACTAATAGTATAATTTTTGTTATTCTGTAGGGGCACGTGTGCGTGTCCATACACACTGACTAACGCACACACAGAAAGACAATCCTGTGTCCTCAGTCCTGAGTCCTGAGTCCTGAGTCCTGAGTCCTGCCGGATTATCCCTAACGTCATCGGGGTGCATTGAACTTTTTTCAACCTTTTGCCGCTCGTCTTCGGTTCGGTTCTTCGGCTTCTGCTTCTTTGGCCATTGGGCGTAAATCAAAATGCGCCGAGTCCTGCGTCTTGGCTCTGGGGTCTCTCGACCTGCAGCGCCAACAGCTGATGTCCTGACATCCCGGGCATTGCGTATACGCAGTGGGGTCCCCCATCTTCCTTCCGCCCGCGGCCAAAGTTCATTGAACGGTTTCGTGCGTCGCCTTTCGCCTTTCGCTGTTCGTTTCGTTTTTTGTTTGTTTTTTCCTTCAGTTTTCTTTGACGTTTGAGGCGTCTTAAAATGGAATTTGGTTCCATCGATTGGCAACATGTTGCTAGCAACACTCACGGATCCAGAATATGTCAAGGATATTTTCAAGGATAATTCACTTTAAAAGATCTTTCAAACCTTTATTTTTTTCAACAAGAATGTTTTACTCTAAATATGAATGAAAAAACCTAATCAAAATAATTTATTTTGGCCAACAAAAAGCTTTTCTTAAATGTCTTTTTAATTTGTGATGTGTTTTCTAATCATAGATGCCCCCCTGTGTCAGCCAATAAAAGATGGGCAATCGGCGGCATCAAGGCCCAAAGTCGGAATCGGAATTGGGATCGAAGCTGGAGTTGGATTGGGATTTTCAACTTAAGATGGAGATGGAGCTGGAGTTGGAGTTGGACAAACGACCACCAGAACGGAGACATGCAAATAATCTTCATATGTGTGCTGTGTGTCGCTTGGTTGAGCATTGTTAAGATCGGTATCGTATCGGGCCGAATAAAAGGGGGGACCATTCATGGCAGAAGTCGGCTGAATAAAGCAGTCAGCAACGAGTTGGCAATACATTTTCCGCCAAAACACCGCCCACCGCCCACCGCCACCGCTGCCACCGCTGCAGCCGCCTGGCCGGCAATCTAGTTTGGCTGCACTTAATTTCAGCGCTTAACAGACAATTAAAATCCAATTAATTCTGACGTTTATTATGCTAAGCCGACTGTGGGCCCTCGGATCTCTTGGACCTCGGACGACGGACATTGGACGGCGGACCTCCACATAAATTGCAGACTCGTCCTCCACTTTGTAGACCAGCTTGTTCCTCCGCGTGTCGTTCTCGTTGCTAAAAACTTGCTCCTCTGTCTGCTCGCTGACAAAAAAAAAAATATAGCTATTGCAACTAGCAACAGCAGCAGCAACAGCAGCAGCAACAATTGCAGCAACAGCGACACTAGCAACTACACTGATAAAATAATAAGCTTGCAAAACAATACGCATTTGATATCAGCCAAAATAATTATCTAACAAAATTTAAATCTAACAAATATTAATAGAACGTGTTGCCTTTCGTTAAAACCAATATTTATGTCGAGTACCAACTATTTGTATAGATGATAGTTGGTTATTTAGTTATAGCTTAATTCATTTGATTATTTGCTATTGAAATTAACCTAAAGTCATTGTTAAACATTTGTAAATATATATTCTAACTCTAATAGATTTAACTAATTTTGTAGTCATATTTTAAGAGCCCGTCCTTGCTCAACCTAAAAAAATACAGTCCAATCTGGCTTTCAATTTTATTTTATTTTATTTATTAAAAAATTCAAAATCGCAACACATTTTAAAAGCTAGATGATATATATAAAAAGTATAATTTATTCGTGCTAAAGTATGAAAGATGGAAAAATTAAAATTGTTTAAATGTTAAAGTTAAAATGATTTGTTTTCAGTGCAACAACTGGAAACAGGAGCCAGCGGACAAAGTTGGGCTTCTCATGATGGCAGCCACATGTTGATTCGTCCATGGGCGACCCATGTAAAAGTCCAATAAATCTTTCAATTGAGTATGCCAATTGGCCGGGATTGCTGCTTACCTCTCTATGGTAACAAAAAAAGCGAATCGCTGGGGTTTCCAAAAGTATTGCTTTATAGCACTTACGAAGCACAAGTAACTAAATATAACAAAATAAAATAGTTTTCGACCGTGACAGGACTCGAACCTGCAATCTTCGGATCCGAAGTCCGACGCCTTATCCATTAGGCCACACGGTCAGTTACGCAACCCGCATCCCAAATTACAAACATATGTTAAAGCAAAATGTTTTATTTAAGAAAATAGTTTGGGACATATCTATTGTAACTCTAACAACAACAAAAATACAACTTAAATATTTATTCAATAATATACATTTAAGTTTTCTACGAAAGGTAATGTTCAAAATCCTAATGTTAAGGTCAATATACATAAGTTGTAAGACATATGCATATATATATATATATATATATATATATATATATATATATGCATTTAATTTCCAAAAACTGTCCACCATCATCGGATGACGGGGCAGGAGGAGGTCTAAAGTCTGAAGGCAAGTCCAAAGGGACACCCTGGGACACAAACCGCAATGATAAGCAAAAACAGCAGCGGCAACAGCAAAACCAACGACGCCAATGTTGCGAAAGGACCAAGGACCAACGACACCAGACAGGACAGGACACATTTTGAGCCTTTTTTTTGGGGGGGACAGGGGAGAGGAGATGATATACGCACACAACCATGCCAGACGGAAGGGCAAACGAAAGTAAAGGAAAGCCAGCCGAAAAAAAAAGGAATTTATACAAAAATAAATGCCGAGGAACAGACCGAAAAAAGGTTGTCAAAGGTTCAACGAACTCGTCGGCAGCAAATGTAAATAATTTTGTGCGTGTCTGGTGGTGTTGGTGTGTATCTGCGTGAGGTCTACGCAACGCCAGACAAATAGGTTAAGCAAAAAATGATGCGGTCGCTTGAGAGCAAAATAAGATTAAATTGCGAAATTTCATAATAATTTTTTTGGCAAAAATAAAGCGATTCATTTGACAGGAAATAATTATCAAATTAAAGTTAGAGAGAGAGAGAAAGAAAAACTGTGTATATTACAACTATAGATTAGTATTTTCAGCTAAAAAGAACTTTACGCAGCCGGTAGGATTCGAACCTACGCTCCCAGAGGGAATCTGATTTCGAGTCAGACGCCTTAACCACTCGGCCACGACTGCTTCTTGCCGATCGAGTGCCAAATAATGTCCCGGACTTTTTGCAAATTGCAGGTCCAAAGGTTGATATATTCATAACTAATATTAACAATAATTTAAAGCCAAACTATTTTCTTCAGCAAAGTTTTACATTTATTAATAGATTTAAAGAGAAATTAAAAAAAAGGTAACTATGTATATACAATTATATAGTATTAATTTTATTAGGTAACAGTTTTAAAAAGGTTTTTCCTACAACTTAAAAATTGTCCTTTTTTTATTTAATAAATTGCCTAAATGACAAAATAATTTGAGAAAAAGCTTTATCCATCAAAATGTAATCAGAACTCTGCTTTTTGTTCCATATATATTCGATTTAATGTTCTTCCAAACATTTTAAAATTTTAACAGCACAAACCATTTAAAGACAAAATAAAGTAGTTTTTATAAAATTAATTGATTAATTAAAGCGAAAACAAAAAAGTACATCTTTACGCAGCCGGTAGGATTCGAACCTACGCTCCCAGAGGGAATCTGATTTCGAGTCAGACGCCTTAACCACTCGGCCACGACTGCTCCATGCTACATGCCGTGCCCAATTAGCTACTTAAGATTCTGGCTACTCAGAGAATAAGTTGCATATCTTTTGCAGCATATTTGCTAAAGTAATAAACACCTCTTATTTACATAGATCAAAAAAAAAGATTATAAAAGAAAAAAAAAAAATTAAGTGTCGACCGTGACAGGACTCGAACCTGCAATCTTCGGATCCGAAGTCCGACGCCTTATCCATTAGGCCACACGGTCAGTTGAAACATGGCGAACTAACAGCAAATATTAAGAGCGAGCCCCGAGAGAACCTGGAGTGAGAACATTTGCGAGAACGAAAACTATGGAGAGCAGAAGAGAGCGGGAGAAAGCGGGTAAAAGTGTGGAAAGGGGTGGGTGCTAGGCTATAGAGCACTAAAGGTCGCAAGTTCAAATACCACTTGCGGTTCCATTTAAAAATTTTTTATGGAAAGTGAATGAAATATTTTTTATATTATTCAGAGACAAAATACCATATTACATTATATCCAATCGAAAAGCAATCTATTTACGTCATCCAAAGGAGCAATGGCCCTGTTTTTGTAACAGAATGAGACCGAACAATTGGCCAGCTTATTTTTGACCATATTGTGTTAGGTCATGATTGTTTTATCAAGAACAACTTAAAGAAAAAGTTGCAGCAACGAGAATTTCCTTGCCTATTGATCACCCACTCCACCCCCTGAACTTCAACTTTTTTGGGAGGTTTTAGTCAAGTGTTTTACTTTTTGGGGCTGCTTAATTTCGCCTGTGTGCGTGTTTGTGTAATGCTGGTTCTTGGATCGATAATTTGTGTCTGCGGCAAACGCATTTTATGTTTTTTAGTTACCTTGGTTGTTTTTTTCGGCCTGCGTTTCTATGAAATTGCGTTTCTTACCTGTTTTCATGTCCATTTTATTTACTTTAACTTGAAAAATAATAAAAACATGAATTTTTTTGAAAGCTTTATCCTATCTTGGGTGTTTAAATTACACATGTAATGTGGAGATGATAATGCCGTCGCTTATTTTCTGTGGGCTTGGGAAAGGTCGAAAGAATTTTTTTTTTTTTTTCGTTGTTTTGTTTTTCTATTTCGTTTTCGTTTCGGTATGGAACTTGGCGAGTGTGGAAGCGAAGTCGGTTACAATTAAAATTAATTACAAACTATCTAATTACATGGTAATATGCTAATCAGCCTCGCCTCTCTCGCGCTCTCCCTCGCACTCTGCCATCCTCTCGCTCTGTCTTGCCACGCACTTGGCAACCGAAGTTGGCTCTCGAGGGGATTCCCCTCCTCTGCTCCGAATGCAGTTTGCATGTCGGTTGTTCGTTGCATGTAAAACTTAATGAGATTTCTGCCATGGCCATGACAAACCCAAAAAAAATGGACACACTAAAAACAATTTAATTTATTTCGAATTCCTTTAGGAGTCCAAGGTTTTATTTAAACCACTATATTAAATTAAACCAGAATTCGAGATTGCTTGCCAATCTCTTTAAATATATAAATATGTTTTCTTAATAAAAAAAATTTTTAATTTAAAAAATGTAACTGATTTCTAAAACATAGTTTGGAACTCAAGTTTTTTTTTTTCAGATTAAAAGATGTACCAACGCTTTGGGGATCATATAATATATAAAGAGACTATGAATAAAAATAAAGACTATGTTTCAAGACGATTGCCAATTATATTGGGGTTTTCTTTGAGCGCAGGCAGCTAAAAATGTAGCCAATGTAAACTAAACTTTGGGATGGAGACAAAAGTTCCCGCTGCCGCTTCTATGCCCAATTATTGGCAGCACTATCGGGGCGCCATAAATCAGCACAGGTGAGTGGGGGGTAGGGGGGTCTTGGCGGGGTTGGGAGTTGGTCGGTGGGCGTCAGGAGGCAGGTAACAATGCCCGGCCAACAAAGAGTCATAAATAAATTTTTGCAACTAATTCTGTCAGCTCCCGGTGCCTTGCCCATTGCCACATTGCGTTATTATTGATGGTTGAGGTTGAGGTAACAATGCCGCTCGTTTTCGGCCTGGTCAAAATCCCCTAAACCAACTGCGGTAGGTGGACTGCCCCCCACTCGTGCCTACCTTTCACCTCCCTCACTAATTCCCCGAATCCATGATTAATGTTCGTCTGCATTTTCTTCCTCCTTAAACATAGTTTTAAAGTAGAAAAGAAAATAGTACTTGAAGGTATGCAACGAACTTATGCTGTGTATGTGTCTTGTATATACATATATTGAACGGATTAATAACTATTTATAACCCATATTCCAACATATCAAGAACAGTTGTATAACAATTATTAGACTATTTTTAAAAGGCTTCGTAATTTGGGTTGACAATAGGTAACTTTTTAAGATTCGATAATGAGTAATATTTCGTGATAACTTGTCCCTTCCCCAAGAAACAATTATTATACCATTTCTAAGAGGGCCTTGAAGCCTGATAAATTATGTAAGAAACTGAAGCATATTCCGCTTCAATTGATCCCTGAATATTTGATGGAAACAGTCGAGTAAACAATATGGTAAATGTTGTTTGTATGTAGCGCGCAACTTTCGAGGGTGGCAACCCTGGCACCGTGGTGGGCTTTGTCCTTAATATTCCAGGTTCCCAATGCTCCACCGCTCAACCACTGCCACCACCAACACCACCACTCCCGTGTGTGTCCAGTGGCACAAAACCGAAATAAATAATTGATGAAACAGCAAAGCGCACGTAGGGATTTCTAACTAACCCTACACCCCCCGCTTGGCCATTTTTCCAGCTGCACTATGGCTCCACCCCCACTACCGTCCCCCCCTTTCACTACTTTCCACGCCGAACGGCTCTCTTTCGACTGTTTCTCATCCATTTGCAGTTGGGGAAAACTGAAAACCATCTCTGGCCTACGACGCATGATGTTGTGTTGCCCACACACTCGCACACACTCACGTGGTGTACATGCCCTGTGCAATGGGATATGCTTGGCTATATATATTTATATATATATATATATATATATATATATATATATACGTATCTGTGTGCGGGCATATATTCTATATATGTTCCTGTACGTGCGCACTTATCGATTTTCTGCTTGAAAAACGTTAAGCGAAATGCGCCCAAAGCGTCGTTGTCGGTTAAGTTGGGTCCGGTCCGGCCCAAAAACCAGGGTTCCCAACCCCATTCAAATACCACAGCCCTACACGGACAAAATATCAGAAAACTATAGAAAACTGGACAAAATATCAGAAAACTATAGAAAACTGGCGACCAAACCATTTCTTGAATTATGTTTTTGTAGGAAATGATCTTGAAAAAATGTACTTAGACAACAGGATTAAACCGATTTGGTTCTTACATATATGTATATTTTTTGATATTTTTATTGTCTTTAACTTCATTAAATCAAGAAATTTGTATTTTATTACAAATAATAAACGTTTTGGTTAAATTTATTTTACAGTAACAAATCCAATGAGGCCAAAAGATCATATAATATTGCTATGTTTTTTTTACTGTGTGACGACACACACTGCCACAAAAAAAAGTCCCTTTTTTGAAAGGGTTGCCAGGGCCACATGCGAAGCAAATGTTCGAGTGTTCTCCGTCTGTGTATGCATCAATATGTGTACATGTGTCTGTGTGTGGGAGGTGGCAACAATAGGCGTGTTTCGTAGGCGGTCGTCCACGTCCACTTTTTTGGTCGTCGTCATCGTCAACGTCAAGCAATCCCCAGAGCGTAAAAAAAAACAAGATGGGGATAGTAGAGTAAAATACCAACAGAATAATAATGGTTATACAAAAAAATGTATAGAAAACAACAAACAACAACAAGAAAGCGGACTTGGAATTCTTAAATATTAAATCCTAATACTAATAAATATTACAAGCGTGAGCTTATGTTTCAAAGTCCTTTAGGTGAGTAAATTAAAAATAGTAAGCCATATATATCTATCCTGGATTTTTCACAGCTCTCTTTTAAAATACTTCTAAACGATTTTAAAATATCCATTGAGTGAAAACTGCATCTTTTGGAAAAACAAAAAGTTAAAGTTATGAACTCAGGGCAATTAACATAAAAACTAAAACAAAAATAGATAGTTAAAGTTCCAATTAATGTAAAGTTGCCAAGCTCAAACATTACCAGATTCCAATGCTGATGGATATTTGCCTGTTTATATAAACACTCAAGTGTGTTTTGTTAACTTAATTCCCGCAAAACTTTCCATAGGCTGCCATCAGGGGAAACAAACATGAGAAGATGGACAGGACAGGGCATTGCGGCCATTCATTGACTATGTGCGCACATATCAGTAAATGCAACCTCCTGTACATGCCTACAGTGCAAGACAGTTGTGACAGGCGCAGACCTGTTTTCCACTCTCACCATTTAATTTGAATTTCCCTAGGTTTCTGCTAATTCACATAATCTCGAATTTCCCAGAAACGTACATATTGTTTATTGAAAGATCGACTCTGTTATATATTATTCTATATCATATGGCTCATAATTATTGTACAACTATTACAATGATTTTATTAATTTGATTTTGTATACCATATGGCTTATAAATATAGACCTAACTATTTATATTAAAACCTATATTGTCAAACATAAATGCTTGGTGATTTTGGGTCAAAGATTTATTTTTATCAAATAAATTAGTTTTATTACGATTTAGAAGTATATGTATATACGAAGAGGACGCACTGTACAACTATCTATATGTCCATACTTATATGTATTAAATGTGTGTATGTGGGCAGACATGCAACGCACCGAAACACCCACCCGAAACACACACACACTCGAATAGAGACAGACATCCCTAGACCTAAGTTGCATGAACTTCAGTTTCGCCTCGCTTTTCGGGCCATGGGTGGGTCTTAAGGGGGGAGGGGGTGGGTGGTTAAGGGGTCTACCGAGTAGGTGGTGCCTACCAAAGCCAGAGCCAAAACAAAAAGGAGCATTGGGGGTGGCGTGTGGGTGGCAAAATGGATGGCAAAATGGAAACGCACACAGACACAAAGGCAGGAGTGGCGGTTGATGCAGAGGGGTTCCGATGGAGGGGGGGTTAGGGGGTTTCGAGACACGCACACAAGCACACATGGACTTTGGCCAAGCCCAAAGGCCTGGGATGCCGCCATTTTACTGCGTCCTGCACACAACCCTCAGAACATTCCACCAACCCCCCCCCCCCCCCCCCCCCCACCTTCGCCATTTTGCAGCCCCCCTTGCACATTCGTGTTGCAGGTGCGCCGCCACGAAAAGTTAAGGAGGAGGTTGGGTTGGTGGGGTTATATCTCCTAGTTCTAGTCCAAAGAGTTGATTGCGAGCTCGGCAGAAAATTTCCGACCTATCGCATGCAGTATCCTCGTTGCGTTTGCAGTGCCACCCAAGCCCCCAAAAACATCACCCATTCCCGCCCATTGCATGCGTGTGTGTTTAAGTCCTCCACCTCTGTACCCATGACTAAAAACCCAAAGAGATAGCAATAGCCAGTGATGGGAAAGGTAAAAATCCTTCGACCTTCGTAAAGTGCAAATAATATTTTAAAAATAATTTTTCATACTTATTCATACTATTCATTCTGGTTTACTTTAATAATTAAGATTACAAAATGACATCAATAAGTACTTTTTGAAAACAAAAAATTGCAGGAAAATAACTTTTTTTTTCAATTAACTGTGACCTAAATCAGAAATTTCGAAATAGTTTTATATATTGACTATTAAAATTATTTTTAAGAACACATGCAACTTTTTGTTGAAATTTAGGAGAGGTGTGTTTGGAAACTTTGAATACTTTACCTTTAGACAATTTTCAAAATGCGTACCTAAAATTTGGGTACTCTTTTGGTTTACTAATTTACACTTAGGTACAACTTACAGGATACTTTCCATCACTGGACATGGCGCACAGAGCTCATCCTGTCCGAAGCCGGGTCTTTCCTTTTTGGATTTTTCCCTTTTATTCCTGAGTGGGTGGCAGAGAAATTCCTTGCTGCGATATCAATTAAGGATACAGCTCACTCACAAGCCCCCCGCTCGTTCATCCTTCCCCGTCTATCTTTTATTTTTAAGGATTTTTCGGTGGCCGTAGGCAGACCCAGAGACCAAAGTCCAGTTACACCACTCCCTCCCTCACACACCATAAAAAAAAAAAAAAAAATAAACAAATAAAAAAAATAAAAAAAAAACACCATCTAAGCCCGAAACTTTGTTCAATGCTGCAATGGACAGGCCAAAAAAGGAAGCAGAAAGAGAGAGGAAAAGCGTGGCCGAGTGGGACAGCAGTAGTGCACACACAGAGTTGCATGTGCGTGTGTGCGTCGTGTGTGTTGGCCTTAATGGAAATTGGTTTTATGCATGTTGGCTTTTGTTTATTTTTACAATTTTGATGATGTTTTGCTGAATGCGATGCGAGTGGCAGCTCCCTCTCACTCTCACTCTCACTCCCACTCACACACTCCCTCTCTATCTCTCTCTCACTCTCTCTCAAGCTCTGTGGGTGTGTGTTTGTGCGCTTTGGTCTTTTTGGGTGTTGACTGTACTTCTGGACATTGCATTACATTACGTATACGACATGTGTGTGCGGGTATTTTTCGGAGCTAGGCTGTACGCCCTATTTCGATTAGCTTTCAAACAAAAATGGCGCATTTAACGTGCAAGCGAGAAGGCGATCTGCAGCACGAGGTGCACTTAAAAGTCCTCTGGGATGGACTGTACCAAAGATTCACTACAATCGCACAACACTGTTCCGAGTTGAAAGAATTTTCAGGACTTGGTAATTGGGTTAATTAAGACGTTACTAAGTTGGTAAAACTTGTTCCACAATTTCAACAGAACTGGAGTTTTTTACGGAATATTAAGTGATGTGTGTCGTGATCTAACTAGTTATTCGGTAAATGAATACAAAAAATACTCACAAATTAGAAAACAATAAGACTTCATGAGAAAATATTAATTTTCATATAAATCATCAACTAAAAATTTAAGAAGTCATTGTAATCGTAAAAAAAAATTTATTGGATCCAATTACTAAAAAAAATAACTCAAAGAATTTTGAATTTTTGGGACAGCTCGTTGGAAAGAGAAGGGAATGGCGGTGAGATAGAGACAGTTGACAGTTGGTAGAGAAGCCACTTGTAACGATTAATAGCCATAGTTATGGCCTGACCACCAGTCCACTCACACAGCATTTTCTTCCGTTTACCACCTATTTTTCCATCTTTTTGTCTGGCCGACAACACACAATGAAGCTGCCGATAAAAATTCTCGAGCACACAGACACTCAAACATCGCATTTTGCATATGCGTTTTTCTTCATTCCGGGAAAACCACCCACTGCCACCCCATTTACCGGAAAAACAAAATCGACACAAACTAAAAAACGGAGCACACAACACCGGCAGCAAAAAAAAAAAAAAATGATAAAAATAATACAAAAAAAAAAAAAAAGCAGAAAATATAATAAAAACCAGAGGGAAAAAATTCCTTTAGGTTCGACATTTGTTGGTCAGGGGCCTCGAAATCGCCAGAACCAGATATATACGTTATATGCGAGCGAAGAGCACCCAATCAGAGGCGGGAAAAAGGTCCTGGTTCGCTTTTTTTCGGGGGGAGTGGCCAGCAGCAGCAGCAGCACACACTCGCTCACAGGATAAGACCATGAGAAATAGAGAAGAGCTGAACGGCAGTTCAGCAGTTTTTCCCAATGCCGTATCCATAGGGGCCTCCCCAGTGGACAGGGGGCAGCAAAGGGTTAAGCCGGAATTAGTGGGAGGCCTGCCAACGGAGAAAAATCCAATTCCAAAGCCCCAAGCGAAATGATTGACAACTGCAGTCCACGACAAGTAAACACAATTTTGGCTTTTATATTCGGACATCTTTAGGAAATTTGTATTCTTTTCAAATCTATAGTTATTTAAGCAAATGGCAGGTCGCCTAACTATCCTTCATGTTCAAAAATCATATGTTTAATACATTGAAATAACACAATTGTTAAAGTTACAATTATGTAGAAAACAATAAAATCAAAATAAGGTAACTATTATTAAATTAAAATGTTAAAAGCTTTTTTTAATATAATAGTATTTAACAAATAGTAATAACCATTCCCATGTGATTTTAAAATCCCAATTTAAATAAAACATATCTTTTATTTTTTTATTATTTTTATTTACTTTTTTATTTTCTTATTTATTTTTTCTTAGAAAAAAAAATAATTTAAATAAAAAAAAAAGAATTTGATATTTTCTTGATTTTGTATTCATGTTTATTCTTTGATTTATGTTTGCTTTTCTGTTGCTATTGTTATTCGGATTTTCCTTGAGTGATTTTGGGTGAAAACAAGTTAATTACTGTACACAAGTGTTGTTGAGAACTGCTCTTGAAAAGTTCACGCAATCAAGCCACTACTGTTATGTTTTGTATAAATATATATAGTGTATGCACTTTTTTTATTTATTTATTTTTTTTTTTTTATCATATTTTTAATGTTTTTTCAAAAATTACTAATAGCTTAAAGGCTTCTTTGTTTGGTTAAAAAAAATTGTTTTCGAGTAAAACCAGTTTTTGTTTGTCAAAGGGAATTTGACACAACCCAGGCAAAGCTCAAGTATCAATCGAAATGGTAAACTCTCTGCTCATTAAGAAAAATACAAATTTTACAAAGTTGACGATCACATCTAAAATTTATTTCAACATTGAAAATTATACAATCAAAGCACTCTATTCTGAACAGAAGATCAACCAGAGTTTTCAGAGACAAGCTAAGAAAAAATCAAAACCCCTTTCTAGTTTCCATTCCAATTGATTAATTATCCGATGTTAATGTTTATGGGTTGGTTATTTCAATTAGACATATAAATATATACGGCTGTATGCATATAGACACCAGACCCCTCGAACAAATCAATAGAAATGATTAAAGCCAATTACTGGGTGTTCACTTTTTGTTTTTGTTTTTGTTTTTTTTTTTTTTCGGATACATGTATTGTATATGACTTACATAAAGAATGCTTTCGTTATCTCTCCTCCTTTGCCGATCGCCCCGATCGATTGGTTGAAAAAAATATATATATATATTATGTATATCCCGCCCCAGAAGGTTCGAAAAAAAAAGTATTGTTTTGTTTAATAATTTTTTTTTCTTTCTTTCGATCTTTCTTCTTATTTTATATTGTTTTCTTTCGCATGCTTTAGGTTTTTTCTGGTTGTTTTTAAAGTATGCGTTTTCCCCACCCGCCCGTCCATGTCGCGCACCCACTTTCTGGAAAATCGCCGATACAACTGACGGATCCGCTTCCTGACCCACCTCCTGACCTCGGGCGTTCAGTCTTCGACGGCATATTTCTGGGTCCATTCGCGGGCATTGCGAATGGCCTCCGCCTCGTTGACCTTCCACAATTCGGCGACATCGTTGGCCAAAGGATCGTCGGGATTGGGTGCACTGAGGAGGGCCTGGATCGATAGCAATATGGTGCGGATCTGCAGCGCCGGACTCCACTTATCCTTGAGCACGTCCAGGCAGATGCGGCCCAAGCGATCGATGTTCGGATGATAGATCTTCGTGATGAAACGCACCTTGGGCGCCGACATCGGATAATCCTCTGGTAGGAACAATTCCAGCTTGAATACACCGCCCTCGAAGGGCGAATCGTTCGGTCCGGTCACGATCACATGGAAGTATCGTGCATTGTTCTCATCGGGAATGGCATTGATTCCCGGCACAGGCTCTTGCATCAGACGCTGCGTCTCCTTGATGATGCGACGTGGCAGGCTCGACATTTTCCCGGTGCGGCAACTTTCTGTTCGGGTGTACTGGGTGTTAAGCTGCAAACGAGATGCAAAAATCAAGAGGAGTTGAGAGTCAGAAAAAGCAATAGAACGAGCGAAATTATAATTAAAGTTAACAAATATTTTAATCGATGTTTCTCAATACCCAAAATGATTCATTTTTCTTTATTATTTAAAGCCCAATTTTGGTATCAGAAGTGCATTTAAAAATTACTTCGCCTGAAATAAATGGCTGATTTTAATTAATTTGATTTTTGTTTAAGGAAACCGAGTTTTCAAATCAAAATAAATTATTTTTTGTTTCCTTTTTCAAGGTCGTGTGTGTTTGGTAAGGTAGTTGATCGATTAAGTTTTGATTCGTGGCTTTCACTTTCCTCTAGTATGTTTTGCTATAGAATTTTGCATTACTACTCTGACTGCTACATTAAAATTTTTGAAAAGTTCCCTAGTGGTTCAAAAAGAATTTCAAATCTGCTATTTAGTTTGATTATGTTTTAATGCTAAATCGATTGCATAACTAGATAGACTGTGAAGAAACTCGTCTTGGTAACAAGTGCCTAGGTAAAATTACGATAACTATATTTTAAATATAAGTTATTTTTGGGAAGCAAAAATGTAGTCTTTAACAATGTAACCTTAAAGGTAAACGGTATAAAAAAAGTTCCAGATAAAATACAATTTTTTAAATGATTTTCTTTGTGTGTAAGCTACCACATTTCACACCCCATTTATCATGACCTTGCGGCTCCTTTAACTGTTGACATTTCCTAGACGTACTGGAAAAACAAGTCAAATAAAGACAGCCAGGACAAACAAACAATAACACGGAAACTAAAATTGGAAGTTTCTAGATATTTCTTTATACCAATAAAACCGAAAAAAAAACTACAAAAATAACCACAAAGAAAACAAAAGGTACATATACCGTGCTTTAATGCGTAATTGTATTAATTTAATCATAAAATTTTTCCAAGTGTGCGGCTTTTGTTGTATTAAAATTTATTGATTTCCCTTTTGGGTGACAAATGCACGTAGTCTGCAGATAAAGAAGAAGCAGAGCGAAAAATGGGGCGAAAGGGGGGGGGGGGGGGGGGGGGGGAATACTATTCCTCGCACTTGAAAAATCAATAATGTTGGCAATTTAAGTATAAAAAAACCTAATAAGATTTTCTTTTTTTTTCTGCTGTCGGTAATTTTGCTCACGCACACACAGAAACACTCACGCACGCACACAGACAAAACGCAGACAACGCGCACGAAAAAGACAAAGGCAAAAAGAGAATATGCGAATGGGCAAGACAAAGAGGGCAAGCCAAAAAAAAAAGAAAAACGCCGCGTTTTCGGCAAATTTAATTAAACAAAAAAAAAACGGCGAAAAACTTGAAGCAATAGCACAATTCTTGTTTTTCGCACACAAACACATACACAAGCACTCCCACATTACATTTATCAATTTTAACATTATAATCTATCGGGTTTTTTCTGGTTCTTCTTCGATTTTATATTAAATTTTTTCCGATTCTTCTTCTTCTTTTGCTCCTCTTGCATTTTGTTGTTGTTTTTTCAGGCTTGTCGCTCTTTTATTCGACTTTTTTGGATAAAAACATCGATTGTTCTGTATAATATTAAACTTTTGTATAAACACGAACTCACAGCGAAACGGCGCCAAGCTACTGATAATTTTTATTTGTAGTTACGGCCAATAATTTGTTGGCTACTTGAAATTTTGGATTTTTGCAGGCAGCTCCACCACAAAAATTATGAATGTCGAACACACTCGAAAAAAATGTAGCCGTTCGCCAGTGTGTGTGCGCGTGTGTGTGACCAACGGCGTCTGTGTGGCGTCCGTGTGAGCGGCAATGTCAGAGTGGCAGAGTTGCCAGAGCTACGGTAGCTGGTGTACCCGATTTATCAATGCCGTTTTCACTGCTTAAATCTGTGAATTTATTAAATCTAAAACATTTCCTTTGATTTTTGAAAATTAATCTTTTGCTTCTTGATCTTCTTTTATATTCAGCAAGGCATATTTATTTTTCGCATAAGTAAAATCAAATTTGCCTCGACAGCCCTAGCGCTTAGCGGCTGTCAAATGCGCCCGGATTTCGTAGCAGTCAGCTGGTCGACACGCTGCATACCCAAGTTTTGCATCATTCAGTCTTTTTCTTGAACCATACTTGGCTTGAAATTTGGCGGGATAAAATCCAATTGGATTGAAATTTGACTGTCGCTTGAGTTTTTTAGTTTATTTGTGTGCTAAAGGGCTGAGTGCCGTTTATTTAGTTATTAAACGTCTTATAAGTTACTTAATATCTCGTAAAGGGTCCAAGTTCACTCTTAAAAAGATTTAAAATTACAAATATTATTTAAAGTGGTTTATATGCTCCCGCGAGCACGCGAGAAATCAAAATAAAAATATTTGTTTACAAATTGATTAAATATAATATTTGAATATTTGTGAACACATTTATTGTTGTCAAAAATAATAAAAAAAAAGAAATATTTAATTCTTATTTTATAATTATTAATTTTCCAGCTTTGAATGTTTTAAAACCATTTTCACTCTAAACAAGATATTTACTGAGGCTCACCATTTGCTCTACAAAATTGAATTTTTGAATATTTATTTAAACGTACATACATATGTATTGCCAATTCCAACTTTATGTCTGTACAGAAGAAACAATGTCAGCATCATTATATTTTACATTAAATGCTGTGAAATTGACATACAAATAACGGCTATTCTCCGAAGTCAAAAAAGAGAGAAAAATGGTACCCTAAGATAAGGAGAGACATAATCGAAATTCGAACTGCATTATTTCGAACCTTTTCGCCGGGTTTTGCACTGGCATTCGATCATATTAAAACGAAAAGCGTGGGAGTCAACACCAAATCGGAACGAAATTATATCAAAACAAGTAAAATTATTTATTTTAATGTGTGTAAAATTATTAATAACAAGAATAAATAATACTTATAATAGTACTTGCAAATTATAAATACAATTAACTAAAAAGTGTGGTGTTAATAAAGGTAATTATTTTCAGCTATCCCAAAATCCTAACAATTTGGATATTTAACAAATTTCATTAAGACTGGGTGAGGAATTTCAAAAAGAAAGAAAGCCCACCAAAACTTTAGATAGATACAACAACAAATTGTCAATTTGGTGTAATCAACATTTATGCGTTTTAAAAAAAAGAGGCTGTCCAAGCGTACATTTATACGCCTGCACTCTAACCCACACACACACACACCAAGAATGCAATGCCCAATGGACGCACAAGAAACCGAAAAGAGCAACAACAAGAAACAACAAAAACCACAAGGCAAAAGGCAGAAAACCAAAAAAAAAATAAAAAAAAGCAGCAACCTCTCGCTTGCACACACACATGATATTTATCATTCGTATTCGCTCGATTGCATAGGCCGCATGTGTGTGTGCGAGAGTGTGAGATAAAAACAAACAGCAGCAACACAGCAACAACAACTGAAAAAAGGGCAACAACAAGGCAGCCATATGCATTACAAACACACACACGTGCGATCTCCGTTTTTAGGCTGGGCAAAACAACAACAACGTTTGTAAGTCCAGCCCACAAGCTAGAAAGAGATGGAGCAACCTGCCTCTGCCTTTTCCGCTGCAACTGCGCTGCTTTGTGTGTGGGTGGGAGAGAGGGGCAACAAGAGAGAGAGGGGAAAGAGAGCCGTTAAGGGGCTAGTAAAAGAGGGGACGGGGGTGGCGACCTTTATTCGCTCTTGGGTTGCAGCTGTTTTTATTCTTTTATTTTTATGTTTGTTTATGGCCAAGTTTTTACTGCTACAGCTGATCTGCGGAAGAGAGGGGGATGAAGGAGAAAGGGATACAAAAGGGGACGAAAAGGAGAAGACTTTCTCAAGGTTTTTCCACTTCAAATAGAAGAAAGTTTCAAAGTTTCGCCTCAAAAAATATACATAAGCGTATTTACAGTTATCAACTGATAGAAAAACAGCAAAGCACAAAAATCGAACAACAATTTATGAATATATGTTTTTGCACATATTTGAAATAGAGAAGAGTGTTTTCAGGTTGCGCTTTAGAAAAATGTAAGTTTTTTTTAAATTTTTAAAATAATAGACAAAAAAATGGCAAAAATGGAACAACTTTTAATAAGAAAATTGTAGTAAAATGGAACAAAAAATAAAGAAAATTGAAACGAAATAGTTAAACTTAAAATTGAATAGAAAAGAAATTTATAACTTAAAATAAAAAAAGTGGAACGCAACTCTCTTCGTAAAGTTTTTTTTTTGTCCCGTTTATCATTTAGAAGTCGTCGAGCAAATTAAGATAAAACCAACAATATTATCAATAAAACATTTACAATTTAAAATGAGTAAATCCTAAAATAAAATCAAGAGGAAAAGGAAAAAAATAAAACTTTTGCTTATGTTTTAGTTGTAATAGTTTTAAGAAATTATACATTTGGATAGTTTAAATAAGGCATAAAAAGCGTACGTTACAAGTCTTAAATGAAAGACGTGATTTTTTGGTAAACTTCGTTTATAAAAAATGTAGAACACATTAACGTTATAAACCTTTTTAAGTTAAATAATTTTAGGTTGTATATTTAGCTACTTCTATTTGTTTAATGCACTTCCGATGCACTTTCATTAATAACCGTCGTTTCAATGGTCGATAACTGAGTGCCTGCCATAGTTTCAAAAACATGGCGTAGTTTTCTAGGGGTTTTTCTTGCTTTTCATTTCGAGGGTGGGTTAACAATTTTCTATGGCAGTTTTTGTGTGTAAAACATTATATAACTGGCAAATAGGTAAATTATCTTCTTGAACAGTTTTAAGGCATTCTGGATAATTTTTTTTAATGTGTAGTATTGGCCTGGATTGAATGGTTTCATATTTAATCCCATCTTTGAGTTATTCTTTGAATATCTTTCTTAAAATACAAATAAAAAAGAACGGAACAAAAATTAAGAAGAAATTTAAAAGCATGGATCCAATTTTTTTTCTCCCAAAAAGGCCTTAAAAACTAAACTAAGTTTAAATAGCTTAAAATAATTTTTTTATACATTAGCAAATACTGCCTTGCTAGATTTATAGTATTTAGATATTTGTTTAGTTTAAGAATAAATTCTTAACAAGCATTCAAAATGTATTTGATTTCGTTTCAAATCATTAATTTAAAATCACTTAAAAATAATTTTAAAAAAGTCGAAAAGGTGAAGTAATGCAAAACAAGAGGATTTGTTTGTGTTGCAAATTATCAAAAATATTGACAGCACTTTCTGTGGAGGAAATAAATCATTGCATTGTTCTGTAATTAGCACCTTCATTTTTTTTTTTTAATTTTTCAATTTGTCCTGAAAAATTTAACTGGCAACATTTGGTTTTTAGAAACATGTTGCCAAAGGAATACTTTGGCAACATCTCCAATCAGAATTTTTGATTTCTCTTTCGCCTGCAGTGCAAATGCATCTCAAGAGAAAATTAAAAGAGTTAAAGAGCAAATTCGCGAAAGAGTTAAAAAAAACGCAACGAACAAAACGAGCAAAACAAAAAGGGCGAAAAACAAACAAAAAGAATAGCCGCTTTTATTTGTATTTTTTTTTTTTTTTTGCGTTTGCCTGGTCTGTTTTGTTTGTTGTTTATGTTGTTGCTGTCGAAGGGCAACAAAATCAAAAAATAAAAAAAATATGGGGTGGGTAGGGGGGTCAGGCGTACGCAAAAATAAAAACAACAGCGAAAAAGTAAGGCAAAAGTGTTCATTAGAATCGTTGTTGTAATTTACAAGTGTCCATCAGCATAAATCATGATATCACAAAAATACGAGGTCTAAAACTTATTTACACAAGGACTTTGGATTATTTAGCTGTTTTCACGAGCTATATAACATTACATAAAAAAAAAACCTTAAATTAAATAACAGCGGAGGATGGGGCAAAACCGACCTCTATTTTCTTTTTCATCCATTTGGTAGAAAACCCAGTTTAAAAAAACTTTATAAATTTAATTTAAAACTGCTTCCATTTGAAATAGTGATATTAAATTTGTTTTCTGTTATTGTTTTGTGTGGTTTGAAATTTGGAAACATTATTAAAGATTTTCATCTGCAAATGTTTCTAAATAAATTTTTCAAGATTTTATAGCGCAGATTAAGAGTAAATGATTGAAAAAATTTCAAATCTCTAAACATGTCCTAAAGATGAGTTGAAAATATATTTTTAGGCTCAATCCTTTGGGAGTTTTTAAAAATCTATAGAATTTGGTATATATATATATTTTTTTTTTTTTGGATTTAAGGTATACTTTCTTCGATAAAACAGTAAAGTTAGTAGCCAAAGTTACCAAAATATATTGCAAAGTGTATAACTATAACTGCAGCATAGTTTTAGGCTCAGTAATTTGGGAGATATTAAATTTATTGAGATTTGAAAAACAATTCCAGTATTTATTTGGATTTATGGCGCACTTTCCATGCCAGGGTATTCGAAACTTCGTTGTCCTGGTGAAAGCCTTTCTCCCCGTGTCGTTCTTGTTGCTTCTGCTTCTGTTGCTGTTTTTGTTTTTGTTTGGGGTCGCGCTCGTTGTTTTGTGAGTGCAACAGACTTGGCTTAGAGTGGATATGGTGGTAGGATGGTCTGCTGATGGCTCGATGGCTTTCGGGTGCTGTGGGGGGAGGGGGGGGGTGGTTAGAAGGTGGGTGGCTTTTGGGGAGAACAAAGGAAACCCTTGGCAACGCAGGGCCAACAAAAAAGAAGCAGACACAAAAATATCAAGAAGAAGATGTGGCAGCAGCTAGATGTGGAAGCAGAAGAAGCAGACGAAGAAGAAGAAGAAGACGAAGCAGAAGAAGAAGAAGACGAAGCCGACGAAGCCGACGAGGACGAGGACGAACGAAAAAGGACGAAGTCCTGTTCTTGTGTGGGTGGAAAATTGCGTCCTGTGGGCCGTTTGTTTTGCTTTTTTCGTTTCGTTTCGTTTCGTTTTTTTTTTTTTGATTTCTTTTTCTTTATTTTTTTTTTTTTGAGAGCTGGTGGCATGGTGCAACATAGGCTGAGTTGTTGTCGCCTTTTTTGTATATATTTTTTTTTGGGTTTTTTCTTTTCTTATTTTTGTTTTTTTTTTTTTGGAGTCAATGTCTGGCACCAGTTTATTTGAGTGTTTTCGCTTCGCGTTCCTATGTCTGTGTGCGTTGGTGTTTGTGTGGCGACTGCGTGCAGACAGAAAGGTCCTGGAAAAACCAGCCAACCCCCCAACCCCCCAAACACCCCCACGCTTGAACCCCCTTGCACTGCCACCCACCAATGCGTTTTTTTTTGTTGTTTTGTTTTGTTTTGTTTTTTTTGTCGACTGAGCGTCGTCGCATTTTCGATTTTATTGAGCAAACAACGAATTTCCAAATAAAAACAAAACCAACGATAAAAGTGCCAAAAAAAAAGAAAAGTTAAACAAAAACAAAAACAAAACAAATGGGGGTGGATATTAAGCAACATGGAATTGGCTAGTGTTTCATTTTGTAGCTTAAACTTTGCACATACTTTTGTCCAAGGTCTGTCAAACTCTGATTCTTTTTAATCGCAAGATCATAATAGGTTGTTCAAAACAAAGAGTTTGATTTAGGATCCTTAAAACAGGGCAAGATCACAATTGCGCCATAGCATTAAGTACTTTCATAATGCAAAGTTGTATCTTGACGGCATTTTAAACTTACCCATTTAAATGGTTTAAGAATAACATTTAATTAATAAAAAAAAGTCTAAAAAAACTTTTTCAACTCTTAAATTTAAAATTAAGCAACATGATTGTCCAAATTTAGACCTTTTGAAATTTGTATCTAAAATATGCCAATATGAAAATTAATTTTTCTTAATAACAAAATGATTGATGGCTCTTTTATGTTAATTTAATGATAATAATCGTTTAAAATCACAAAAAATTGTTATTAAGTAATTTTTTGTTTTTTATCTTATTCTTAAAATATTTGTACGAAAATCTTAAACATCTTTACTACCTTTCATAAATAATGGTATATTTCTTCTTATTTTATATCCTTAATATTATAAATAATTTACAAAAAAGTTGAGCAAATACATATACATATGGATGTGTATTTGAAATTCTATTCTACTTGTTTCTGTAGTATAAAAAATTCTCAAAAATGCAAATCGGTTATATTTAGTGATCTTCTAGTCAGTTTTCAACAGTGATCCCTGGCTTTTCAACTGCAAGTGTGATCGGTGCAAAAGAAATGTGATTAATCACTCAGCAGAAGCTTCCTATCTATTTCCCAAAAAAAAGAAGCGCGCAAATTTTTTTTTTGTGCGAATCAATTTGTGTGCTACTCAGTTCTATTCTATTCTATTCTATTCTATTCTATTCTATTCTATTTTTTTTTTTTTTTTTTTGCAAACTCAAAGCTTGTTGAGTTATCTTTTTGCGCTGCTTCTTCCCCTAGTTTTTTTGCTCACTTAATTTATGTATTTTTTTTTTGCAGAGCTTCCATGTGTGCGAATTCTGGGCAAAATAAAAAAAATAAAGCGGATCTCTCGATGAGTGAAAGGGACAGGGAGTGGGGGAGCAAGAGAGAGATAGTGAGAGGGAGAGCGTACGGCGTCGCAGGTGTATTTGTGTGCGGGAGCTGGCAACAAAAAATTCGCAACAAAAGAGAATTTGCAAAATCGAAGAATTCGCGAGAGCGACTCTCTTTTCTTCTCTGTGTCTGTTTGTGTGTTTCGCTGCGTGGCCTTTTCGCTTTTTTGCAACATGTTGCGATAAATCTTTATTCGCAAAAATTCGCATTCGTTAATAATATTTAATATTTAAGCTTACTGCTGACAATGGTTAAAAAAAAAAAAATAAAACAATATTTCTTATAAGAAATGTTAAAAACATGTATGAAAGTTTTAAGTGTTTGGCAAAAAAAATTACATTTAAAAAAAAAGCTACATATTTTGGGAAATGTATTAAGCCAAAATGGGAAACTCTAAACACCTTCAGGAATATGCTTTTTCTTTGAAAGATTATTTCCTAAAATTTTTAGCAACATGTTGCGGGCAACATATATTCGCAAATTATTCGCATTCGCGATCTCTCTCGCTCTCTTTTTTTTTGCGAAACTCTGACCAATGCAGCTCGCTTTTGTGTGTGTGTGAATGTGTAGTTTCTTGGCTGCTGTTTTTTATTTTCTTTTCTCCTTTTTTTTTTTTTTTTTTTGCTTGCTTTTGTTTGGAGCGTAGTGGACGACTGCGCTGCCGGCGTCGCTGCCGACGTCGCCGTCGCTTGTTGTCGTTGTTGCCCGCCGCAGTCGCCAGTTGGTCCGTTCATTCGGCTGTATCGTTTGCTCCTCGTCGCTTGGTGTGTGAGTGCAAAAAGCGCTGAAAATCGCGAAAAAATAACCGCTGAAATTCGCATAAAAAGAAATAATCATTCGCATACAAAAAAAAAAAAACTCAAAATTCAATTTGAAAATACCTCGAAAATCGTATCAATTTTTTTCTGTTCCCCCCCGCAAAATTGTGCTGAAGTTCGAAAGAAAAATCGTTGCGAAATTTTTGTGCGATCACCCACATTAACTCTCAACCCCTCTTTCTTTACGCTCTCTCCCTCTCTCTTTCGCACTACAAATAAAACTGTATTTTCTTAATTTTTTCGTTCCAAGTGTTTCAAAAAATATGTCTTTGTGAAACGAAATAGAAACTATGTCCCTTCTGGGATTTAAACAATTAGTTTCATGCAATTGTGTAATATAGCGAATTTAATTACTTTGGGTTTTCGCCGTCGTCAAGCCAATTCTAATCTGGCAACAGTATTTTGAATCTTAAATTAGGAATTGATACTAGACAAATAATTTTAATCGGAAACATAAATATATATAGCTTATACAAATATTGTTATTCATAATTGTTCCTGTTTTGTTTGCAGATTTTTCACTGTTTAATACATTCACTTCTAGTTGAAATGAGTTTACTCAGCTCAGTTTTATATGTAATACCAATTGATTCAATTAAAAGTTTCCTTTTTAGTTATTTTAAAATAAAATTTGATTTATAAAATTTCATATTAAAATTCAGGTCAGGCAACGAAAATGAATTCCTTTATTACAAAAGTTGTGATCACTTTAATCTTAACTTTCTTGCTCTTCATCAAAAAATTGTTAATCCATTTGTTTTACTTGAATAAAAGCAATCATTTGTTATTTAAGTTAAGTACTGAAAACACATTAAAAAACATTTTATTTGCCTCATTTTGAAAAAGCTAAAATATGTATGAGAAGTAATCAGAAATCTTCCACAGGATTAGATAGTTTCATTTTTTTTCTAGAAAATTATTTAAATTGAAGAGTTTACATTTTTCAAACGTCTTTAAGCTGTCAAAAGAAAGTACAAGAGCTGTTCAAAACACTCATCTTAAAATTCTGTAAAGCTTATAAAAATCTGGAAATAGTAAGAAATAATTAAAAATACAAAATTATTTATGACTGAGTTTTGTGAAAAATTCTAGGAAATAACATAACTACTTGCTTTTAGTTGGTTTAAAAAAAAACCTAAGAGATCTTGGAGATAAAAATTAATATTTGCAAAGTTAAAAACCAATTTTAACAAAAAAAAATTCTGAAAAATCTAAAAAAAAATTAATTTATTTAACATATTTTGTTTTACAAAGTCTTTGAACTTTTAAAACAACCTTCAAAATCTTCGAAACAGTTACGTTTTAAAAATCATAGAATTCTTGTCAAACTACAATATTCGTTACTGCTTTGTACATTTCTTTTTTAAGAATGCCTTAAAAATCTAAAAATTAATTGCCTTTAATATATTGTTGAAGTGATTTTATGCAAATCTTTAACCAAAAATTCACATAATAAATATCCTGGAAAATCGGATTTTATTTCCTTACAGAATTGTAAAAAAAAACAACTTTTAAAATTCCTAGAAAAATTGAGAAACTTTGAATTTTAAAGTTTATAGCCCAAAAAAAAACTCTGGAAAATCTGAGACAATTTCCTGAGTCACTTGCCAAAATAGATTGATCTTGAAATGGTTGCCTGGCGGACTTCACTCAATCTTGGAAAGAGTTCTGTTCTGGGCGCTCTCTCTTGGCCAAAAAGTCGATGCTCCGAAGGCCAGAAGAGAGAGTTTCGCGAACTGCAAGAGCCGCCTCTGTCGGCGTTGACGTCGTCGTCGACGTCAGCAGCGCCGCTCGCACACATGCAATGCGTTTTTCACTCTGCTTTTCGGCCTTTTCGCTCTTTTGGCGAAGTTTTCACTCGCGAATTTGAGTGAAGTTGCGACCGCTTCTTCAGCCTTTTTTCGCGTTCTTTTTTTGCATTCTGTGTGTTTGTGTGCGAGTGTGCGAAAGTGTGTGTGTGTGATGTTGCTGCTGCTGCTGCTGCTGCGCTGCTGCTGCGCTGATGTTGTCGTCATCGGCGGTCCGGCAACGTAAACGAAACGTATCGAAAACGTATTGAATCATAACAGATCCGCACGTTGTCGCGCACGTACGCAGTCCGCGGAAGAAAAGCTACAGCTCTCTCTCTGTCTCGGCTAACAAACACACAACAATACACAACACACAACAACAACAACAACAACAACACATACACATACCAACAACTGCAACTGCAACACAACAACAGCAACAGCAACAACCTGCAACACCGACAACGGCAACAGCAGCAACACGCTAAACAACAAAATTCAACATTCAACATTCGAAACATCCAAATACCACAGAAATTAATCCCCTTTTCCCTGTGTCGCAAGTAATTTCAAAAATTATTTTATCAAAAAAAATATACCGAAAAATTTTAAACAAAATTCAACATCGCGCCGCGTAAAAACATATTTTTTTCTAGTGGCTCCACTTGTTTTTTTTTGTTTGAAGAAAAGATATCACAAGTGAAAAACAGCATCAACAATTTTTGATTTTAACGAATGTGCTGTTTTTTTTTGAAAAGTGTTTATGGAAAAGTGTTTATAAATCCGCAAAGAGGACCACATTTATTCACATACAATTTTATTTCGTAGTAAAAAGGATATTGATATTCTGAGTGTTTTAAAGGATCACTACAGAGTGTTTATCAAAGTGACCAAGAAAATCACTAAATCTTTTTAGTGTAATTTGTAATGAGGTGTTTTCTAAGGATCAGTAAAACTAGTTAAATTACTGTTAAAGAAAATTACAAAAAACAATTTGTATAAAGGAATTTTTTGAGAAGTTTTTACTTTAAAAGATTATTTAAGTGTATGTTTCATTTAAAACTCATTTTATTTTGAAATTCTAGTGATTCTAAGGATCTTATGGTAGTGTTAAAGTAACATTAATAATCACAACTAAAATTTGTACAAGTTCTACTTGGAAATTTGTCAATTAAAAATACCAACTTTTTAAATGTTAGGTGTTTTTTAAAATCACTAACTTATTATTTCATTTCATTAGTAGTAAAATAGGAACTTAAGAGTTTTCTTTAGAGCGTGGTTTCAGTGCCCAAGACAGTCGTTCAAATCAAACAAAAAATAGGTATTTTTAAAGGAATCTAACAGTTAAGAAAACAATATTTGTCTACAAAAAGAATGCGACTTTAAGGGATACATAAAAAAACCTTGTTTAGTTCAGAAGTTTAGAAATCCGCTTAGAAAATGCCGACGGGTTATGAAGAGGTTATTTTTATTTTCTCTGAGCTGGTTTTAAGTGCAAAGCGAGGAGCTTTTTTGAAGATATTAAAATGCATTATTCTAAAAATATTACAGTTTAATCATTTTATTTTTTCATTCATATGATTAGTTAAACTAAATATATTTTACGTTTGAAACGAAGTGAGGTTAAAGACTTTCTTCGTTTTCTTAAAATTTAAACTTTATCCAACGATTTCAAAAATATCTGACACTAAAATGTACAGTGTTTGTTTAAAATAATGGTTTTTGCTTTTTAACAAAAGGGGTTGTAATTAAAAAATCAAATGTTTTTAAACCTAGATGACTGTAGAAATATGTATAACATTCTAAACATACTCTATTAAAATTAATTCACGAAAAAAATGTTGCTTAAAACTATAAACTATAAATATATTGGACAGACAGTTTGTGTGTACATTTTAGAAATTATTATTATTATTCCTTTAAAAAGTATGTTTTACAAATATAATTTAAAAATACAAGCTACAAATACAAAGACAAACATTTGAGACTTGAAAACTAAGCGGAAATTTATAATTGTTGGTTTTTTTCATTATCATAAAATTGCAAAGCATTAAGATAATATATAATATTTACATTCTTAAAATAATAGTTGATTTTTTTGGAATTAATTTTAAACCCAAAAGTCTGAGGCAAATGAATTTACTATTATCCTTTTTAGAGATTTTACCAAATGTGTATTTTTAGAGTCCATAAAGATGTAAAAACCAATATTAATATTTCTCAGTTTTTGATTAGGACATTTAAAAATTTCATTTCGCCATATATTTCGATGTTCCTTTGTCCTTTCCTGGGAACCAAAACTTTTTGCCGAAACATATGGCGAGCGGTGTGTTTTCTGAATGGGATATGTTGCATTTGGCCAGATTACGCATACGCCGCATTGTCCACTGCGAAGAGAGCGAGGAAGAGAGCTGCACTTTCATGCGGATTGAGTGAAAGAGAAAAGCGAGTGGAGAAAAACGAGCTGCATTTTTGCCAAGTCGCTGCGTTTTTCTCGATGCTGCTCTTTTGCGAAGCGCGTGCGGCGCTCTTAGCACACACACACACACGTTGCAGGGGCACCCACCCACACACACAGACATATACATACGTATATAAGCGATTCACTCGGAAAAACGAAGCAACGAAGCCGACTGCGCCGTCGACTGCGCTGCCGACTGCGATGCTCTTTGGGGGTTTTTGGGCTTTTGGCCAGGCTTTTTGGTTTCTAGCTCTGTCGGCTTTGGACTTTCGCAGAGATTTCACACGCGATGCGATTGCAGTTCTTGCAGACACTTTCATACGTTCGTTCGTGTTTATTTTCGTTAGCCCTAGCCAAAATACATCTAAATTGCCGATATTCCAATATTCGAAGGATATTTGAAATATATTTATAGGTTTATTAATGCGTTTTATTTCTTTTTTTTTTTGAAACACTACGCGCGCGATTCAGTGTTGTGAGTGTTTGAAAAAATGAAGCACACGCATTTCGAACAATAGGCCCTTTTCATTTATTTTGATTTATTTTTTTTGGCTTTTTTTTCAAGTGTTTTGCGTCGGTTTTAACAAGTTTTTTTTTTATATTTTTCCCAGGCATAAACTCAAACATAATAAAAATGTTTTATAAATATATTATTATCAAATAAAAAAATATATAAAAATAATGAAAATAACAGCGAAAAGTTTTTAAAAGTCAACAAGCAACAACCAACACAAAAAAGAAGCAAAGAAATTTCTTAATTGTAATTTTTTTGTATTTCAACAATGCAACAACCACAACAACAACAACTACACCTACAACAGAGGCAACAACTACAGCAGCAGCAACAACAGCAACAACAAAAGCAACAGCAGCAACAACAACAACAACCACAACAACCAAATGAAACAACAAATCAAGGCGGCTTTCCACGTGTGTGTGTGTGAACAACAACAATCTAAAAACTTTAGAAAAACTTACAACAACTTTTTGGACTTGGAGCATTTTTTGAAAACAAAGGCCTAAAACAAAACGAAAATTATTTTGTGTTATTTTTATTATTCGTCGTCGTCAAAAACAAACAATTTTATTTTGAACAATACAACAACAAAAAAACATGCTCTAAGGTTGTGTTAAGGGAAATTTATCCTATTTTGCACCTTAATTTTTATTTAACCAAATTTACAACAATTTTTTCCAAGTGAAAATTTTGTGCGAACCGCAACCAACACAAAACAAAATAAAAGTGAAAAAAATAAACAAAAAAGTCAAATTTAATTCAATGCAAACAGCAAGTGCAACAACAACCACAAGTAATTCATCCAAATCAACACCAACAGCAACCACAGCGGCAAAGGCAACAACAACAACAACAACAACAACCACAACAACAAGAACGAGAACAACGTTTTGAAACTGCGGTGTTTGGCGTTTATGGTGAGTTTTTTCAACTATTTTGCAACCATTTCAATTCTTTCGCACTTCTTGATATTATTTTATGAAGTGTTTTTGCGTGGGTTGAAATCGGACACAAAGTGCTACTTGATAATAAAAGTGTTAAGTCGGTTTATTTCTTTTCGCTTCGAGTTAAGCCATAAACGTATTTGGCAAAAGTGCGAAGTGAGAGGAAAGGAAAGTGTTAGACGTGAACTTGTTTTGCCATTTTTTTTTGGCCTTCATAATTGAGAATCTAGAAGCTGTATTTTAATAGCATAATAAACAAAATTCTTTGCAACTAATGTTATAAAATCGATTATAACAAAATATCAATTAAAGTACTTACTTATCTTAAAAATTAACTTCTTTTTTGTAGAGGCTAACAAAAATGTATAAATGCACGAGCTACGAATAGGTTGAAGTAATTCCTTTTAAAAAAAACAGCTTTGTTTAAACTTTTATGAGTAGATTCTCTACCTTTATTTAATCAACTGCAAAATTCTTGTGCTTAAAGTATGTTAATGATAGTTATATTTTTAAATGTCTTCATCATAAAAAATTATACCAAACTTTCGCAATAATATTATAATCCACGAATTTAGTTCTCTGTATTTTGTCGACCCTCAACTTTCTTTATCAATATTTCTTTTGGCGACGACTGCAGCACTTCCCGTTTGAACCGGATGCGCAAAATTCGAAAATTTGCTGAATGTTATCAAATAAGTAAAATGGAAATGCAATTTTCTGGGCCACAACAACTGGCAGAAACAAAAAAAAAATGCACAAATCAACAAAAAAAAATAAATAAAGAAAAAGCAAATCAATAAATTGGCAAAAAGAAAAAGCGTTTACTAAATGCTGGCTCAGATTTAGAAGTCGCCAGCAAATAGAACCGGGAAAACAAAATTTCGGAAACTTCCGGCGCCATCAAAGGCGCCATCCCTTCGCCGATTTTTTTTTAACTTAGCTTCGGTTTTTAATAGTATCTTTAATGAATTTGTAAAATTAAAAAAAGAGTTTAGGCATTTGTTCTTGAAACAAACAAAATTTATCAAAGAAAATTTAAAGCTTATAGAATTATTTTAAGCAATTTCGTGCTTCACCAAAGTAAAATAGTTATATAATGGCACGGCCTATTAAACAGTTTTATGGACAAACTGTACATGGTGTTTATTATTACTAAACTTTTAATTGAATAAAAGATAACATTTTTCTTATTTGTATAATAATTAGGATTAATATTATACAAAATGTTTTTGTACTCAGCATTTATTAAAAAAAGTCGCGCATTTTTAAATTAATTTTTCTTAAAACTAATTGTTGCCTTTCATTAAAATACATTACATGGCCCTAATATGCCGAAAAGCACTGTCTAGCTTCTTCGCTTGCCTTATCCCCATTCCCATCGCTGTCTCTCGACTTTATCGCAATTATAAATATTTATAAGAAATGGGTCCATAGGAATATTATTCTCATTCCGCTTGGTGGGGGGTTTTTTTTTGTTTTTTAGCTTTATGGTTTTTTTCTGATTTTTCGAATATTTTGTTGCAATGCGCATGCGCAACAAGGTTTTTTCTGGATAATGTTTAAACGAATATCCTAAAATTGCTTCTGGGCAAACTTTTTGTTTGCCATTTCCATTTCGTTTAATTTCGGTTACATTTTCGTTGGCAAAAATTCATTACAATTCGCGTAATTGCGTTGCCTTTGTGTGGATTTTGTTTCTGTTTTTTTTGTGTTTTATTTTTTTTTTGCGTTTATGTGCAACAGTTTTCGTTTGTATGTGTTTTTTTTTTCTAATTATTTTCCGCGAGTATGAGTGCCTGTGAGTGCAACTAATGAGCAACTGCCGGTCGGCTTGCCAGCGGCTGAAATTATTAACTCATTATGGGGTCTCGGGCGTTTTAAGTGCCTCAAGTCAGCCTGTTTTGTTTCGTTTTTTTTTTCTTATTTTTTAATGGCTTGCGTGCGTTTTTTTTTTTGTTTGTGCATCTTTTTTTTTGCAGTTGGCGGCAATTGAATAAGGTGCAACATTGTTGGCGGACGGATTCTCTCGAATAAATGAGCAGAATTAATTGAAATGGCCCAAAAGGTAACAAGCAAAAAAAAAAAAGATATAATAGGGTTGCTTTGAGCCCAAATACATAAGCGCTGGTAATTGTTTAGTAGGTTGAGCAACCATTGATTAATGGCGGTTAATGTGCTGAAAAATTGCAAATGTGCTACACAGTTTCACCTGTTGTGTTAAAATGTTAAACACGTTTTTAAATGAAACTTAGTTCATAAAAAAATTGTTTCCTATTAAAAACAGTACATAAATTAAATTTTTAAAGGAAAAACATTATATATGGATGATAAAAATATATAAATACCTTTTAGAAAACTAAAATTCGGACTTTAAAGTTATGAAATGCTGAGTAATAAAATTGTAGAAAAAGTTATAGTCACAAATTAAAATTTAAATTCAAAATCTAGACTTTTGTGAATATTTTAAAGAACATTTAAATGTGCACAAGAGCAAAAGTCAACGCAAGCCTTTGAGAAATATTTAAAATAATGCCCATATCTTTTTTGTTAGTGCTGCAGAGAATAGCCCCATAAAAATATTGGATATTCTATACCCAAGCTGTATTCAGCCATTCCCCAACCCGATATTTGGCGCTTGGCTTGCCGTTGTCTAGACAAATCAATATAATCCAGACGGCAAATGGCCAATATAAAAAGAACTACATATAGCAAAAATATTACGCATACGCCCGGTTGGATTGCCCGCGCGCTGTCTGTCGAAAAAAGTGCAGCAAATTAAACAAAATTTTTAGATTTCCTCAACAAGTTTTCCTTTTTTCTCCGTTTTGGGGGGAGCCTTCTTTTTCTGTCTGTCTGGAATTTGTAAATATATATACATATATATATATATAAATATATATAAAAACGTCTATATTTGCATTTGACAAAATAAGTGCATGGGCGCAAGAACGAGGCAGCGAAAGAAAGGCGAATAAAAAAATTCCGTTAAATGTTCCAGGAGCAGACAGAGAGGGGTATTAAAATGGGAAAGAGACGGGTATAGGGGCAGGAGAATGAGACAGGGAGAGGGACAGAGGGCGAAAGTAAAAACAACAAGAAGAAGTTGCGGTTGCAAAGGGGGGTTGGTTGGAAATCGGTCGAAAAACAGGGGGTTAGACGTGCGGCGAGGGACCTGAAAAATAGGATGTGAGCTGGGGAAAATGTAATTTGGCGGCGCTTTCGTTTTTCGTTTCTTTTCGTTTTCGCATTTCGCCCAAAACTCGCACTTCAATTAATCAGACGCTGCTGCAGTCGCCGCCGACGTCACTGTTAGCCCTACCACCTCCCACCCTCTTAACCCTTGTCCGCCCAAGTGCAAGCGCCGTCCTGCTTCTGGACTTTTCCCCTGTGTGTGTGTGTGAGTGTGGTTTTTGTGCAAGGACCTCTCGATGCACACTCACGCCAAAATATATAAAGATATGTACAAAACATCTATATATATATATATATATATATATATGTATATGTATAAAAGGGGTTCAAATTTTCAGCTTCTTCTTCTATGCCGGGCTTGTGTTTGTTTTTGGTAGCTTTATGCAGCTTTTGTTGGTTCCTTTGCTTGTCCTGAGTTTCTTTCTTTTCTTTTATAATATTTATATATATATATATATATATTTTTTTTTTTGGCAATTTAGCCTCTAATCTAGCTGCGTGTGTGTGTGGTACAGTTGCGATTTCTATATGATTTAGAAGGGTATGCATGTTGGCCCTGGATTTTTAAATAGCCCGAACAGCGAAAATTCGGAAAGAAACATTTTTAAATTGGCAAACTTTTAAATGAAGTAAATCTACATTTCATCTTTATTTGTAAGAAAGATAGAAGTATTGTTTCAAAGTTAATACTCTTAATAACCTAAACAGCCTATAGATATAGTGTATAGGTTATAAATAAATATAAAACCCGATAGTAATGACATTCACTTAGTCTCTATAAAAACATATTAATTGATCATATTTCGACTTCTATCCAATAAGGAATGTCAAGAAAAAGCTAAGTTTAACAAATATATAATGTTCTCCATATTTTAGTCAGACAGTCCTCGAACTCTTTTATTTTAATTGAGTTTTTCTATATTTCTTCTTTTGATATAATTCATAACTTTTTATATTTTGACTGTTCAAGAATAAGAATTAATTTTTAGTGATCTACTTCTTAACATTAAAGTTGAAAAAATCTTTGAATATTTTTAGAAATTAAAATCAAGGTTAGTTTTTAATGGGTTTTTATAAGAAATGTTAAATTTTTTGAGCAATTTTTGATTTCTCAAACATTTTAGTTACACTCTTGGGCAACTTAAGACCCGTTTAAAGTTAAAATATGAAAAACCACTAAGAACACCCCCACACATTTAGTGAGTGATCATTATTATCCTGCTGGTGAGTTGGTAAGAGTTGCCAGGTGTTAGTGTATGTCTGCATCTATCTTCTCAATGGTAACCCTGCATACCCCTCTCCCTTCCCACCCAACACACTCAGCTCGATCCTTGTCTCTGCAGTTGGCTACCGGTTTTCTTTTTCCCCCCACAGATCAATTATGATATAATTATCTTTTGCACTATTGACAGCCAGCAAGTATAAAAGGGGCTCCCTCTCAGTGCGTCTCTTTCGCTCGCTGTGCGTCCGTCTCTTTCTGCGGATAAATAAAGTGAAATGCGCGCATGCGCACAAGTGTTGCTTGTCATTATGTTAATTGCATTTAAGCGCCAACAAATGAAGGCCTCAAAAGAGGAAACGGACACATAAGCCGGGGAAGAATATGGGGGTAATCTGGCGAGAAGCTTTTATTATATTAACTTGCTGCTGCATATAATTGATGATGATTAAATCAATGCTACCGCAATGCGCCAGCATCTTCCATCTTCCATTGAGCTGGGACCTCAATGCCCCCCCACCTTTTTTTTTCAGTTTCCCTGAAGCGTGCTCTTCTCGTTCTTGTGGCCATCCTTCCCTTCCACATTTTGCCTTTATTTTTGCACAGTTTCAGGTTTCGTCATCATCCACACGTTATTTTTTTACTTTTTTACTTTTGTGTTTTTATTTTTTTGCATCTGCTCTTATACGATATCATGCAATGGGATGGGGAAATCCTTAAGGAATTGATATTGAACTAAAAATAAAGTTAGAAAAGAAGAAGTTAAAAAACAATAACTTTCTATTTGATACTTATTTGTATGATTATACCCGTTACTCGTAGAAGAAAGCATTACCGACCCTATAAAGTATATACATTCTTGATCAGGGTCAACAGAAAAATCTACTTTTAGCAGACTGTATAAAATTCTGCCTTTTAAAACATTTTTACCTTGAGTTGATGATCTGACCAGGCCAAGCTGCCAAAGATAATATTCATATTTCTTAAGTAGATCGCTTCGTTTTTTTTCTGTAATTTTTATGTAACCCTTCGAGACGATTTTGGACACTAAAAACCGAACAGACGCAACAGAGAACCAACCCCAACAGCCAAAAACCCAAAAAAGCCGAGTGCAAGAAATGGGAAAAAAACGTCAGTGAAGCCAACGAGGCATGGAGTTCCCCTCTTCCTTAAAAAAAAAACATATACATATAAATATATATACACAGTATATGTATAGATATATGTTGAGATATGTGAGCACATACATGGGTATATATTTGTGCAATTTATACACCTGACCCTGTCGCTGTTCCCTGCTCCGTCTGTTTGTTTTCGCTGATTATCTTTGGCGTATTTAGAGCGTAAAGCGTAGTCAGACAAACAGCCAACAGACACAGTAGGCCGAAAACAATAATGATGGCCAAGGAACCCGGGAACCGGCAACCAGGAACCAGAAACCAGGAATATATGGTCACAAAAAAGGGGTTATCGTTGCCTCTGAAGAAATGCCGCGCCGAAATTCAAAGTGAAATGGCATTTATATTTTCGACAAATTTCCATTGCCACCTGCAACATTTTGGCAGTCGACAAAAAATTAAGAAACAAATTTTAAAGTTAGCGATCTGCAGAAAACGAAGATAAGAAACGAAATAAGAAAGAATATACGTTGAGGGGAATAAAGCGAATTTACATAAATGATGGATATTCGTCTGGATAAAAAAGTGGAAGTGAAGGATCTTGAATATATTTTTGAAATATTAAAGTAATTATGCAATATGTGCAATTAATATTAGAATAGTTAAAGCTTTGAAGCTTTACCAAAGCTAAACAATAATGTAAATTGAAATTATTAAATGTCAAAAAGAAAAACATGTTGCAAATTTGCCATAGATACCCACTCGTAAACCATCGAATTGAAAACAGAGTGATTGATTACAGACGTTAGCTCATTAGAAAATCATTTAAAATTGGCCACCCAACCCCTTTTCAAATGCAACGCTTCAAAGTTAAGCTATAAAAGAGAAATGCGAAAAAAAATTGCCAAAAAAGGAGTCTCAAATGCGAATGAGGGTAAAAAGTGCATAGTGCCCCCCTTTCACGTGCATCGAGCACTAATGCAAATACAACCCTGCGGCATTTGGCAAAAAAAGCTTATTGCCAAAAAAAAAAGCGTACAAAGGGGGGGTGGGCGAAGGCAAGGAACACAAAAAGGGGTCGCAAATGAGGGGGGTTATTTTTTAGTAAGGGGTGGTAGTAGTACTCCCACGAATTATATTGCATAAAAATAAAACGAAGATGCCGCCGCCAGCAAATGCAGAAAGTAAAAGCAGCCACCAAAAAACAAAAGAAAATCAGTCAAAAACAAAAAAAAAGGGTTTAAGGGGCGTGAGTTTAGGGGGGTTCATATTCGCAAAGGGGCAGCAATGATGATGGTGATGGTGGCACCATGAGAAACATCAACACCAATTTCGACCCGCTCAAACTTACTCTTTTCTCTCTGTTTATACAATTTTTTGTTGTGCGTTTTGTCCCAATTTTTATAAAACCCCCACAAAACCTTCCCTTTTCTGTCGATGTGCTGCAATGCAGCTGAGGGCAGTGCATGTGTTCTAACCACACCCTTGTCCTAAGATTCGGAAACCTCACCCTTAATATCAAGCTCAGTATTTTTACCCGATTTAAGCAACTTCTGCATTTTTCAAAAATGTATATACCTTAATTTACTCTAAATGAATAAGGAAAAGCATATTTGAGATTTACATAAAAAGTACACTTAATGTTTGCCACTTGTTTCATATTACATATATATTTTTGTTTCGGCCATCTGTATTAACAACACAAATTCTAAATTCTTTAAATTATATTTTAGACACATAGATTTGTAAATTTATGAAGGCCTTTCCAGCTAATGTTGAACAAGTTTTTTAAGCAATAACTAATCCAATTTCTGTTCTTAATTAGATCAATTTAAAAAGAATTTTAAAAGGTGCCAACTGCATACCAGAATCCACTTGAAACCGAAACAGAAATCCGAGTGCCATCGAAAAAAAAAAAGAGTTAGGCCAAACAAATCCCCTTCCACACACTTCCATGAACGCAGCAGAATTCAGCAAAATTCAGGCAACACATCAAGTTAAAACCAATATAATAACATATATAAAAAGAGCACAGTCTGTCTGGTCGCCCCATCCTCCCCGAAAATCATCAACAAAAAACCCCCCTTGGCGGAGTGCCCCTGGTTTGTAACACATTTTCGTGTTTCGCTCGTGTAGCATTTTTCGGTGTGCGAAAAGGGTTAAACAGGACGAAACAGGACGAAATGAAGACCCCCTCACCCTTCTCAACCTTCTCAACCTCCTCAAACCGCCACTTCACATTTTATTTATATATTTCACTTCTTTCATTCTGCTTCTTCTGCCTGCTTTTTCGGGTATTTTGTATATCTCTTGCACTTTTTTTTTGTCCGGTTTCATTTGCAGTTTTTCGTCAGGGTATTTGCATTTTTAAATGCAGTTAGAAAACGGCTAAAGGGATTTAAGTCACATGAAGCTATTAGGTATAAAATCATGTTCATCAAATTTGATTTATTGTTTATCGAATTCATAAAACAGATTTTAATAAGACCTAAAACTTATAAAGCAACGACTCTTTCACTAATACTAAATTCGATTGTTGTAAAATAAAATGTTAATTGACACTGCATTGTGAGAATTAAGTTTAATATATTTTTTTTCGTTTTTAGTGTGTTTCAATTTTCGGCTTCCCAGTTTTTCGGTTGATTTTAGTTAATTTTTTTTTGGTAATTTTTGGAAATTTGGTCGCCTCTTCTTCTTGCCGCTCGTTGAGTTTTTTCGGGGTTGACTGCAATTGCATCCTGACCCCTCTTCTTTTTGGTCCTGTGCGTTGTGAAGTGGAACGCGCTGGCCAGGTTTTGCGTCTCGAAAACGGGGGTTACGAGAGGGTTTACGGGGGTCCCTGCTCATCAGCCATCATCATCAACATCATCAGAGAGGGGAAGGAGCTTTTTTATTTGTTCGTTTTTTTTATTTTGGGCATTTTTTCGCGCTCGTTTACCGTGTTGCTGCATTCTGGTCTGCTGTTTTTTGGGACATTTTATTTGTTATTTGCTGCACACAAACTTACACACACATAGACGCACGCACTTCCGGAAAGAAAGAAAATAAATAAGCAGCCAAAAAAAAAAATAGTAAATAAGAAACGATAAATTCGGGATGGGAAGTTTTTAATACTCTTACCAAGATATCGATATATCGATTTCCAAACATATGCTAGTATAAATATAGTTACAAATAGTAAGATTTTAATCGTACATTTAAAGTCAGAACTTAAACACCTTATTAGTTTATTGGTAAAATACATTTTTTGTAAGCAATTTTTTTGTAATTTATTTGCTTACCTAAAAGTATTTATCTAAGTGTGAGGCTAACTAAAGTACTTGGGTTGCAAGGCTGGAAATTTATTTATTTTACTTTCAACTTTAAATATATTATAATATATATTGATCATATTAAATCATATTTTTTAATTTTTAATGGTTAGAAAATTACAAATATATATTTTTTGAAAACAATTTTGTAAACTTATTAGAAAAGAACAAACGCTTCAATTGATTTTCGATACCGATTTTTAATTTGTAGTGTTTTAGATGCCACTGACTTAGATTTGTCAAGATACCCTTTATAAAGGGTATGGGACAACTTAAACGGGAGAGTTTATTAGCCCCCGACGATGACGACAACGTTGACACAGGCGGAGAGCAGCCGGCGTCGTTTTTGCCGTTATCGCGTCCATCGGACATAACCGAGGACAACATGGCAGTGCCGAAAAGGGGGCAGGATCAGGGGCAGGGGAATATCCAAAAAGGGGGATGGGGCGACACATGTTTCGTCCGTTTTTCGTTGCGTTTTCGGGACTTTTTCGCGCACTTGTCGCCGATGCGAAATGAGTTCTTTTTTGCAGTCCTTCGTTTTGCATCTGCCACCTTTAATGGGGGGCGATCGAAAAGAGGGGAGGGGGGATGGGAAGGACACGCGATCGATCCACTCTGCAAATATTCCCAAAGGCGCAAATGAAAGCCTGCTTTCTCTTTCAACAGTAATCTTCATTGCAGTTTGGTTTGTATTTTTCAACAGGTTGCTAATTATTAAATAAATTAATTTTAAAAACCTGCAAAAATAAAATTATTTAATAATTAATAACGTACAAAATCAGTTAATTTCTTTGTTAATTTGTTATCATTTTTATAAATTTAAAAAAAAAAACTCTTTTTTATTGAGTTTATAAATTGGCAAGGGGTCTTCAGTTCAAAAAATTCATCGATATTTTGAGTTTAGTTTGTTATTTAATCTAAAAATAATATATTTAATACACCCACTAAGAATTTACGAAATATTTATTTTGCGTCTAATTATAAGTATTTGCCACCACCTTGTTTTTTGTAAGGTTTAAGTGTTTAAAGCTAACAAAAACATTAATTTAAGTATTTCTTTAAAGGTTTCTTCAATTTATTTTATGTACATCCGCTTTTCTTTAGTCTGGGCTTTTTTAAGCGTGTTTTTTCCTAGTGGATTCGTTTGTAGCTGTTGGTGTGACAGTTGAGACAAATTGACTTTGACAGGCGGCAGTGCGCCAACAAGAGCAACAACAAAGCGGGCTTATTACGATGTTTAAACATCAAAACGATGAGGACAAAGATGTTGCTCTGGTGATGAGCGGCTGAGTTGCACCTTGCAAATACATTTCAGCTAATCCGAACATGACAGTTAAACAAATGAAATGTTAAAGAAGATTTTAAAAAGCTAATTAAGTTCAGAAACATGGGTTCAAAAATATTTATTTGTTGCCAAGATTAAATAAGTGTTGAGTTAAAAAATGTCTATATTATTTGTTAAAATATGGTTGTCTTAGAACTAGATAAATAATACGTTTATTAATTGTGTCATGGGTAAACCTAAGATGAAATTGCTAAAGTATATTTTATGAATGATGAACTTAAAAATATATTTTTATGACAAAAAATATATTAGAAATTGCTGAAATAGTGAGTTTTAAAAATTATAATTCGTGCAATGAAAATTGAATGCGTGTCAAGAAATGGAATTCAAATTATATGTCACTTATTTTTTCTCTGTGCTTAGACTCTTTCCAATTTCTTTCTTTAATCAGACAGTCAAGGGACAGCAATTGTTTGGCGTCTGCTGTGTAGGGTCTAATCCCATATTTCTTCTTCAGCAGAAGCTTTATCCCTTACGCATTTCAGATGCCTTGACTGCAAGGATTGTTCTATTTCTTTTACTTTTTTATTTAAGCCCCTGTAACCTCGAGGAAAGTGACCGCAAGCGAAGGCTTTTGGACTGGTTAACACTTGATTAGTTGTGTCACCGGCAACAGCAGCGGCATTAGATCCCCTTTTTTCTCTTTCGCCCTGCCAAGGACGAGGTCCTTTCGTCGTGCAACTTCTCTGTTTCCCCCAACTGCCTGTCTCTTTCGGTTGGCTTCTCTGTTTTTCATGTTACTGTCGGCATCATCTGCTCTCGGGGGCAGCGACATGAATGCGACGCACTTCGACGACCTTTCATTATCTGTGCAGCCACCCCGGCTACCCACCATCACCGCTTCGTTTTTAACCAAGTTTTGTTATTGTTGTTTGTGAGCCTTTGTCAACAGCAACATTGTTGTTGTTGTTGTTGTTGTTGCTGCTGCTGCTGCTTCTGCTGCTGCTGTTACTGTCAGCAAAGAGAAACCTTTTTTGAAAATTGCGTGAGCTAACATATTTGCAACAGCGGGAGGAGCTGCATCAGCGACAGGATCAAAGGAGCCCTGCATTTTTACGTACTTTTCTTCGTTTCCACGCTTATTTTTTTCAAATACTCTTCAAGGGTATTTATATAAAATGTGACAGGCTTAATTAGAGAAGAAAATTACAAGCCAAAAGGATTGGCCACAATACATTTTAAAAAACTACAATTATATATTAACTTTTAAAAGCTAACTGCCTAGCAAAACGAATAGAATGTATATGATTTATTCGTGTAATAAACAATTGAAATAGTATATTAAATGAAAGCAAAATTAATTTAATTTGAAAATTATAACAAAATATTATTACGTTTGTAATTTACATTTAATACAGCACTGAAGTAATTTAAAATTGCTGTTTAAAAAACCAAGAGCCTTTTAAATTGTTGCCTTTAGAGAGCTTTATATTCTAAATATTTTCTAAGGGCGTTACAAAATTCGTTATTTGATTTTGTCATTCGTTTATGATTTTTTTTATAGTGTGAGTTGTAAGTTTCGTTCTTTTTGTTTTTGCCAACTCTTATATTTTCTGTCGTTTTTTTTTGTTAGAACGAACTTCCCTGCGGGTCGCAAAAGGAGAAGTGCGTCAGAAGTGCACTTCAGTTGGCAGAGGGAACGCAATGTGCAACAAAAGTGTCCCGACCCAGCCCCGCCCCCCCATGTTCCCCGCCCCTTTGACGTTATCGTCTTGGGCTTTGAGGTCCTTTGTAGTTTCGCCGACGCTCGGCGACTCGCCTCCTTCGACATTGCCTACTTGTAGGCGCACTAAAATGCGTTTATGCATAATTTTGTAGAGGGTCGAGGCTGAAAACCCCATCCCTTTCGCCTTTCTTACTATTTTTACCATCGCTTTGACATTTTCTAATTGCAGTGGCACAAGGCTGTGCGTCATAAATTATTATTAATTATTTCACTAAGCTAGCTGGAAAAGAAACCCCTTTTAGTACACAACAAAAATAAAGGAGATTAACTAAACAAATTATATCTAATAATATCATATAATATGTATATAATTAAATTTGTTTAAAAAACGCAAACGAGATTTTTGTCAAAAATATTTATTTACAATTTGTTTATAAAGAAAATTATCACTTAAATTGAAATTAACTATTTTTTTGTATAATTTAAACGTTTAAATTTTATTAAAATATTGAATCAAGTTAATAATTAATATATATAATTTTGAGATTGTTTTCTCGAGGTGCATCCCCTGTGGGTTTTTGTGTGTGTTCCACATATCGATTGCATTTGGGTAAATGCCCAAGTGGCAAACCAAACACGAGACGTCAAAGGGTTAAGGGATGGGTTGGGTTAAGATGAGGGGGTGGTGGTGGGGGGCTGTCGCCTAAAATGCGTGCTTAAGTGTGTGCGAAATGAAGGAATCAAACGCACACACACGGCCAAATACACACGCACAGGGAAAAAACTCGAACCGCAAGTGAGACAAAACTCAAGGACTTTCAAGGAGGCGGGAGTGGGCGAAAAATTGTGTGGGAAGATTATGATGAGGAGTCCACGCAAGTTTCTTTTGTAAGCCTCTGGATACCACTCGACTTTCTTCCCCTCACTTCACCGGAAGTTATCAACCCAGTTGACAGGGGTTCAACAATTTGTGGCAATCGGAACAAGGAAATGCAATGAATATATACAATTTTGAGTGCTATCATTATGTATACCTAGAATTAAATAGTATATAGTAAAAAAATGAGAAAATAATAGAAAAAAGAAGTACTAGTTTGAGAATTTTATAAAAAAAAGGAGAACTTATTTTGGGAAAATAGGAATTAAAAATTTGTTAACGTTTTAATAATTATTATAATTTAATAATATTTTCCTGTTTGTATAAATATGATATGGTAAAATATATGATTTCACTTAAATTCAGAAAACCACTGCTTAACAAAAAATATAGAAAATGATCATATAAATAATAAATAGGAATTAATATTCTTCAAATAAATGAAGATAAATTATTATCAGTTTTTGAACTGCCAAAGCAAAAAAGGTCAATGAACTATTTGTATTAAGTTAACCAGAACCAAAAAAGAAAAACGAAATGGAAATTTTCTTTAGAATAATTGTTGATATATGTAGATGTGGTATTTTTGTTAAAAGAAAAATAAAAATCGAATTAATCAAAATAACAAACAAAAAAAATATAATTTAGTACTATATATGAAGATATTTTCAAATGGACCGAAATATTAAAAAAACACTAGCCCTGCAGACTAGTGTTGGTTAACTTGATCCAGTGGCCTCACACATAACTCGCTCGCATTTTCCCCCAACTCCCATTCGAAATTCTTGTGAAGACAAATTTGTTGTAGATTCTCGTTGCATTTACTGGATATTCGCTGACACTGGGATTTCAGTTTGCTTAAGGAGTAGGCGGTACGACCAAAAAAGGGGCGGGCAGCGGGGGATCGTCTCGGTTTCATATGCGCTGCCCACTGCCCGCTGACATTGCAGTTGCAGTCGCTACACAGCGGAAAAATCAAGATAAATTATGAATAGATAACAACAATTCTTTAATATTTTTCCATATTATTTGTTCCATTTTTACCCATTAAATAAAGATATAGAGTTGATTTAAACCAAACAACCCTTAAAAAAGTAACAAATGAACCAAGTCAATTATGCAATAATTTAAAGATATCAAAAAATATTTCAGTATAGACCAAAAAACTTTTAAATAAAAATTTATGATATATTTTGCTGTGTAATGCACCCGCTGCAATTGTCACTTGCCCTCGCCTTCATATTTGTCTTATGTTTGCCTTATTTTTTTTTTAATTTGGTTTCGCTGTTTTTGCCTATGTGTTTTTCCAGGAATTCCGTCACTGATACTGCCGTATGCAAAACAAAAACAAAAATACAATAAAAAACTACACAAAATAAGTTCGTAAAAAATGATTGCTGCATTTTTCACAACGTCATTTTCTGGAAAATAAATGCAGAAAGAAAAAATTATTGTTTGTAGTACAATAATTTATGCAAATATTGCAGACGCGCCCAAGAAAAGAAACTTTATAATTATGAAGAGGGGTGCCGGTCAAAAGAAGGGGTTTTGTAAAGAGGGATTGAGGGGATTGAGGGGTGACTGACCAGTCTGCTGTCTGTCATTCAATCATTCCGTCCGCAAGTCAGTTTGTCATTCTTGGTCGGTGTCTCAGAAAATTGAGCATGTAAAGTGGGTTTCTTTTTGGACATGGCCTACAGATAGTAGTTTGCATCAAATTCTTAATAACTTTTGAGTTTAAAAGTTATATTTCTTTATTCAAAAATTGTTTTATATATTTTAGAATTTGATTTTTTTAAATTCAATAAATTGTGAAGGCTTTAAACTTTTTAAACAATAATTTCCTTGAATATGGCTTGATTTTAGATGACAGCTATCAAAGTGGAGGGTTAACTCCCACTTTTCATTGCGGTAGTTACTCTCTGGGTAACTTTGTTAACCTCTTCGACTTCCTTAACTTGTTTGGCATATTTTATATTTGTCTCGTTATGGAACTTCCTCCCAAAGCCCCCGTGGCATTACTCCTCCTGCATATAAACACTCTCGAAATGGAGAGATGCCGTGACATTTGTCCGTTTATCCCTCGGTCTCGCCCCGTCAGTCGATTGCCGTCTAAAGTTTCATAAATTCAACGAATTCTGTCGCCCAGGCTGAAACCAAACCACAGCACACAAATTCTTCAAGTTCTCATAAAATATCGGCACTTTGGAACCGGAATCGAAAAAAAAAAGATTTTTTTAGTGGTAGCTAACATTTATTTGTTCATTGTTACGAAGTTTTTAATTCAGTTTCATTTTTAATGTTATAAAATACAATTAATACAAATATGTTGGCTCGAAATCTATTGTAAATAAATCGGACATTGTATTTTAAATTTCAATCTACTTAAATATATAGTATTTTTAATTAGAATTGATAATAATATTTTAATCTTATTCATTTAAAAAACAAATAAAATGATTGAAATTTTACAAATGCTATACAATATTCAATATTTAATACAGTATTGGTGCGGTTTCTTTCTATTTACAATAATAGGTAAACATCTTTAGAAACTGAAATACAAAAGAAATACTTTTGTTGGTCTTCTGTACATTTTACTGCGTATTTTGATCGCTATTTATGATGTTATTCAGTTATTCATACCTATTTCTCGTCCCCCTTTACGGGTTTTTGTTTTTCTTCTTCTCGATTATTATTGTTGCATAAATTTATTGTCAACATTTTTGCCTGTGCTATTTTGTACATGTTTATTTTTGTGTCACGCATGGCGACAATTGCATACAAGTGAATGGAATTTTGTCCGTGTCCTTTCGGTGTGTCCTTGCCGGTGTTTAGTTGTCCTTATCGACGATAAAAGCGAGAAAGCGGGATGGAGGATGAACGTGGACGTGGACTTGGACAGACAGACAGACAGACGAGACAGATAAAATAAATGGAAAATGCGCACAAAGAAAACGAAATTAAAAACGCAAGACGCAAACCAAGGGACACCAACACCAACAGCAACAACAGCCGAGTTTTATGTACCAGACTTTGGGCTTTGGACTTTTTTCCCTGCAGTTTATACCCTGCCATCCATCCCCATTCAAATACCTCATTCTCCTTCATTGCCTTCGCCATTTTCCCCCTGCTTTTTTCCTTTCCCTTTTCCCCCGCGTTTCCCCCTTTTCCATTCAGCTCGTTTCACCTGCAACACGGAATATGCAACTTGCCACTGTCGAGGGTTTTTCAGTTGTTGTGTTGTGTTTTGTTGTGTTATATTTTTATTTTTGTGTGTCTTCTTTACTCCTGGAGTCCTGTGCCCCAAGCTTAACCCCACGGCGGTCTAGGGGGTCGGAAAAGAGATAGGGCTGTCAAAACTCACCATTTTTTTTTGTTTTTGAAGTTATTTGAAAATCTCAGTTCCAATAAAATATAATGCAAATTTTAACATATACTTTAAATATCTAAATACCATAGTTTAAAAAAGTTTCTGTGATTTTTTTTCAGAGCTTCTAACATTTTATTTTTGGGGCAAAACTTTTTGTTATTTATAAATTTTTTCCAAAGCTTTGAATTGTATATCCAACAGTTTAAATATATATACAAATATATAAAAGAAATGTTTTTTTTAATACGAGTTTCTATATATTTATATAATTTATATTCAAAATTAATTTGCAAAGCTTATTAAAAGATTAAATGTCTAGAAAAATAAATGTAATATTTCAATAAGAATTTCTCATATTTTAATAAAATTGTTGTTAAATTAAATTTTGTTTAATGATCAGTCATCAGTAAATAAAAGACACCTTGAAAAATCAGAGCTACAATTGCCTTGAGAAATCATTGCACTTTCTTGTACAAGGGTTAATAAATATGTGTCGATTGTATGGACAAGAATGTGGGAGTGGGGATGTTTTGTTGGTGTCAGTGGGTGGTGGGGGGTGGGTGGGTTACAATGGGGTCGGTGGGGTGTATCTTCAACTGTCTGCAGTTGCCTCAACTGTTGATGCAACACACTCACACATCAAACAGCTGTGCAGACATTTTAAGCAGCCTGTCGTCATTGTTTATGGGAATTACATATGTGTGTGCTACAACACATATATATATCTGCACATATATAGTATATTTATATATATAAATATATATATTCGCAGATGTGGAACCCCTAGACATTTTCTAGACTCGCTTCTAGTACGAGTTTCTATCAACAATGCGTCTCGCCGTCTGACTTCAGTCTGACTCCCCGTCTGGATGTCTGGCATTGGTTTAACTCAACTGTCTGACTGTCTGTCCGTCCGTCCGTCCGTCCGTCCGTCCGTCCGTCCGTTCGTCCGTCTGTCTGTCTGTCCGTCCGTCCGTCTGCCTGGCTTCTGTCTATATCTTCCCCGTGCGGATTTCCCCGGTCTAAGGCCTTTTTTCTATCGGTTTGCTGTCCTCCAGGCGAAGCTTATCAGTGCGTGCTGCTCCATCCGATTTCGCGGCAATTGAACTGATCGTTCTGCTGGAATATAAAATTCTAAGAAGTTACAAAAAGAAAAATATGTATGAACACTTTACATATTTCTTAAAACTAAATAAGGTTTTCTAAACATTTAAAAGTTGATTTGAATTTTCTTTGCATTTCATTGTGATTTATTTTTTTGGTATTTTCTTTATGGCTTCATTTGATTTCCATTATTTCACTGATTGACTTTTTTCATTTTTTTATTAGGTGCATTCATATTTGTATTAGTTTCGTTTTACAATAATTTTGTAAATATTTTGAATTTTTTATTTTTGTTTTGCTTTTGAATTGTTCTAGACCCTTTTAGATTTCCTTAATTTTAGCTATAGCATTTTTAAGCATTTTCTTAATTGTAGTAGTATTTAGTGGATTTGGCAGACAACTGATTCTTAAAACAAAAGTATTAACAATCGCATTTGGACACTTCTACTTTAAATATTAAAGCCTATTTATGTTTTTCCTTTTATCAGGAAGCTATAGCTAATTTTCTGACACTTTCCTGCATGTGCTTGAACTTGAACTTTGAACCTACTTATGCTTGGCAAATCCAAGAACAACAACAGCAACCAGCTCAAAGCCGAGGAAAAATGAAAACTTTTTCAATGCCACAAACGCAGACACACACAACTGCCAGATGCTGTTTTCTTACTCTGCCATCAGATTCTTCCCCTTTATATAGATGCGGCTGATTAAAATATGCAAAAGAAAGATGAAGCGATGACGTCAAGAGGCCAAAATAAGTTGAGGGAATATCCAAATAGAAAAACTTTATTTTAAGTTTGGAGTCAGGGGCGGGGTGTCCAAAATATATTCTTAGATGGGGTTTTAATTTAAATAAATTATTTGCATTGATATAAACCATTTGAATTGTATTCATAACTGAAAATAAATTTAAGATTAATTTAAAAAGCTACAATTTACTTAAGGCGATTTATTAAAAACAACATTTGTTTAAATTTAAAATTAGGAAACTTATTATTGAAAGCAAACAAAGCAAAATGGAAAGCATTCGTTGGATTTCCTTTAAAAACAAAACAGTTAATATTGATTTACTAAAATACTTGGAGTATTTTTCTTAAGATTTATTTTAGTCACTCAAAAATTTCACTTTTTTAAGCTCCACTTTCTGAGAGACATAGTTCAACGGTTGATTTTTGTCGCTTACTGTGAGCAACGTCACAATTAAGCGCGCCTGCCACATGTTGCAGTCGCAAACTTTTCTCTTTATGGCTGTGAGTGTATCTCTGTATATGTGTTAATTTCACCAAAACATTCTCCCTGAGAATGTGTGTGTGGCACTTGAGGCAACAACGCAGACAGTTAACAGACTTTCCGAGACAACAAGAACAACTATAACAGGCGACTATGTGGCATTGCCATTCAACTTTTAACCCCCATTTCTCTTCCTCCTTTCTTGCCGAACAAGAATAACATTCATTTTGGGTAATTAAAGTAGTGAAAGTTTCACCAACACACACACTCACACTTGTGACATTTGCCATAGCCTACATTTAAGCTAAATAGACAAATTTTACGAGTAATTAAATTAATTCAAGAAGTGCTTAAGGGGAATTAAAGTTAGCTGAATGTAAATTTTAACTTCTGTTTGACAAACATGATTAAATATTCATGCAAGTTCTTGCCACTAAAGAAAAGGAATTGAGTGCAAGTTTTGCAAGAAATTGCTTGGGTAAATTAAATGAAAATAATTTGTATTGTGAAGATTTGAAATGTTTTACTGATGCGTCATTTATTTTTGTTATCCTTTCAGCATATTCTTCAAAATTCCAAATTTCAACGAAGAAGAAAGCGTGTAAAACTCAAAGAGAAACCAACAAAAAGAAACCAAAAAGCTAAAGGCAAAAGAATTCACACATTACGCAATCTCGGCAAATCGAAAGGCAACTCTACCAAGATTAAATCTACCAACAAGAAGAACACGCTACAACTCTGGCAGCGCTCTCTGGCCAATATATTAAAAATAAACAAAAAATAATTTAAAAAAAATTCTCTCTATCCCTCTCTAATCACTCACACACACACACGTATGCACCTTCTGTCTCCCTCTCACACACCCACAAATTTGACCAACTGGACCAATTAAATGTTTATGGATACTTCAAAAAGGAGGAAAGCTAAAAACTTAACCAAATCTTAATAAAACAATTTTCGTTTCTTGAGGGCAATAAAAGCAAAAAACAAACTTTCGAACTTGGAAATATTTTCACATTTTCGGAAAGCCCAAAATAATCTAACAGTGTTGTAAAACAGCCCCAAATTACATATTTCGGTGTGCAAAAAATAACAAAAAATAAAATATTTTAAAAAGACGCGAAAAGAAGTCAATGGTCAGTCAACAAAAAACCCACAACAAGAACAACCAATAATCAACTGCAGCGACAACCGACAACAACAACAGCAAGAAATCAACAACAACAATTGCAACATACAACAACAACCCAAAATCGACGAAGACGACGGCCCCCGACAAAAATCAATTGGAAAATTGAAACTTATGGATTGCTGGACGGGTAACGCCCGACTGGCGAGTGTTTTAGTTTAAGGTAAGTTCAGTTCAGTTAACATTAAAAAACAAATAGCTCCTTAAATTATGAAAGACATTTAAATACGACCATATCTAATTTTCATTTTACACAATAACCGCACTTACTTAGTTTTCAAATACATATATGTATAATAAAAATCCAAAAAAAAAATGTAGTTTCCATGCAATTAACCACATAGGGTGTCTTAACCGCTAGTTGCCTCCCTGCAATTCCCCCTTTTGCCGAAGAACATCAAACAAAGGCAAGCCAAACCACAATCAGGAAAAAAAAAGAAACTGCAAAAAGTATTTGCGAATTTTTTTGGTGTTTTATTTTTGAAGGCCAAGGTCGCAGCGCATATGGGATCATTATGAGAAGAGGAGAGAAGTCCAACAGAAACGGGGATAAAACACCAACAAATTTTAATGCATGACAAAAGTTTTATTTTATTTCATTTTGTTTTTTGGTTTTTTATATATTTTTTTGGTTTTTTTGTGTGAGTTTTTTTTACATTTGTGTGTTGGCTTGAGTTGATCGAAGCGGAAGTGAACGACGTCGTCTGCGCTTTTCGACAATAGGAAGTAAATGCTAAAAGATCGTACCGAAAAAAAAAAATAATAAGTCTGAAGTATGGGTGTGTTTTGTGTTCGTGTGTGTTTGCTGTCAAACAATTGTGTGGCCAAACATGGCGCTTTGGCTTTGGCTTGCCTCAAGTGAAGGTTTCTCGTTTTTAATTGAACATTTTTTTTTTGCTTAATTGCGAAATTGTTTTAATTAGCCAACCCTGAGTGTGTGTGTGTGTGCATGCGTTAATTGCAGTTTCCAAAATTAGCCAAAACACACACATACAGGCGTCAGTCATCATGTTTCATGGCTGTCAAAGCTTTTTTCCCTCTTTGATTGACAGCAGCTGCCCTGTTATGAATGCCCGCGAGTGTATTGGTGGGAATATGTGTGAGCGACAACCCTGCCTTTCAGCACATCTAATGGTCTGTCCATTATATATTATATTATCGTGTGTGTACCACTCGAAAGGTAAAGCATTTTCTTTGTTCTGCCTCTAATTTCAATAGTGGTTTTATTTGAAACGATTTTTTTTGGCTGCAGTTCAGGGCTTTTCTATATAATCAGAACACAGCTTCCTCCTCCTCTTCCTATTATGATTGAATATATGGCTTTATTTAATGGCTTTGCAAAAAATACAACTGCTTTTCCATTTAAACAAGTTGTACCTTAGTTTATAGGATTAGTTTTTCTTTCGAATTTGACAATCTTTTATTAAATGCATTTTCTACATATTCGAATTAAGATTTGCTTATACATTTTAAAAGCTTTAAAATAACCTAGTTATGTAGAAATATATACTATATATAATTGCACTTAAAAATGGCATTGAAAATTCTTTTTATTATTCAGCAGAACTTTAAATAACTTAAAAACGCTTTAAAAAGGTACTTATACAATTTTATAGTTTTGAAAAAACTTGGAAAGCTGCATAGAAACAAATAATTTGAATGTTGCAAGTGGGTTGAGCTCTCCTCGAAAAGTCTGTCATGGTGGAAAGCAGTTTTCTTCTCGATTTTCCCAGTTCCCAGGGTCGCGAATTCAGGCAAATGCCTTTTCCCATTAATAAAACGTTAGCACCCGTTCGGGCCAAGTGCAAGTTGGCCAGACAGACTATGACAAAATGAAGGCCTAATTGATGAAACGGCAAAACAAAAGTTATTTCTATTGATTGAGCGACGAAAGGCGAAAGACGAAAAAGTCGTCGCCAAGTGAAATGCAGCCGACGGAGAAACGGTTGCTTACATAATTATGTGCAATTTATGCGCAACGTGACAAATCAATTTTCCTCTGCCTCGATGCCGTTTTTCCGTTTTCCTCGGCGTTTTGTGCTTTTCTCAAAGCGTTGACAGCCAGCAGATCTCTCTAGAGTTTCGCACGCTCAATTGTTGGCGAGAACCGTTATCATGACTTGGACTAAACAGAAAAATAAATAAATTAAAATAGCCCAAGAAGCCGAAACAAAAAGTCAAGCTAAGTGCTTAAAAATAAGACAATTTTAAAAATAATTTTAAAAACAATTTTAAAAACTATTAAAAACTATATTAAATGAAAATATTATAAAGTTTTAACGATTCTTTAAACTCTTATTAAAACCATAGATCACAAAATCTAATTAAAATGAATAAGCTGATAAAAAGAAAACTATTTTTATTCAAAATTTTCAATATTAAATTTAGCTTGTTTTATTCCTAGTTAGCCAAGCTGACTTTGTTCTTTTTTTTTTTACATAATTTTAGATATCGCTTTACAAGCACTTCCGCATTCTTTGTGCTCTATTTTTTATTACGCATACGCCGCGTGTTTGCGTGTTAAAAGTTGTATTTTGTTTTCTTTCTGCTCAAATATCAAAACACACGCGGCTGCACTCATGGGTTATTTTTTATGTAATGTACTATATGGTGTGCCTTTTAAACCATATGCACATTTTTTTTTTATCGAAAATGCGTGCTCAGCTAAGCATTGAAAGCAAAATAAGAAAAATAAAATGTAGGCAGCTGAGAAAAAATAAAATAAACTGAAATGCTCACGACGCAACAACGTGCAATTTGTAATTGTTATTATTGTTGCTGCCATGCCCAATCCGCCCACTTGCCTTTGTGGCGCCAGTCACAGGTTTTCTTATTACAGAAAACTGAAAACCGAACTCAAAACACACCAACTCACACGTCAGAAAAAGATTATAGTACTCCAAGCTAAAGATACGCACTTGGGATATGCCGTTTATAAATATTAATGCAACCCGATCTGCCCAGGTGTTTTGTTCACATAAGTATGTAGGCTGGGTGTTTTCCTGATAGTGAAACAAACATACGTACGTATGTGCGAATAATATTGGCAAACTCTTCCATCTCAAACTTAATTTTTCATTCACAAGTGATATCAATTAAGTTAAATAAAAATATAAAGATATTTTCACTGAATAGGTACGTTTTAGGAAACACATTGTCAGGACTATTAACCTTTTACAACTCAAATGAAATGGGTTGATTTACAGGAAACCATTTTTCTACAATTTAATTGGAAATAGAGAAAGAATGGGAAAGTAATTGAAAACTATCAGCAAAAAGAAACAATTGACTTTAGGGGTAACCCCCAACTAAATTTTGAAATTACAACTGACAGGTTTTTTTTTTTACAAGAAACTCAACATTTGAATAAAAATTGTTAGATGGCTTGTACATAACATTAACTAGGAAACCAAAGTAAGAAAGAAAAATCATATCTAAGGTCACACTAATGACATGAAAAATATTCATAGAAAGGGTAACACCACTTAGAGAAAAGGGTCACACCAATTAGAGACAAGTGTAAGAACAAAACTCAATTTCACGCAAAATGGGAAGTGATTAATGGACGACCTTAAGTAGACAACAAAGGAACTTAAGAGAAATGCAATATGCATTCGAGGAAGAAAGAGAGAGAGAGAGAGGGAAAGAGAGATGGCGACAATGTGAGCAAGAGAGACGCAGTGAGCGAGTGCGCATGCAATCACGAGCATGGTCACCCTAAAATGCATTTCCGTGCGTGGACCTGTGTGTGTTCTTGCGTGTGTGTTATCGCTGTGGCATTGCAACAACTACAAACTATAACGCAATTATATGCAACGCTCCAACCTCAAGCCGAAACCGTCCACCACCCACCGCCCACTCACGCCTATCGCCGTCTTGCTCGCTCTAACAGAAGGGGGGCAAAATCACATTTTGCGTGCATCAATTATTGCGCATTTCTCAGTTGCGTTGTTTAATTTTTTGTTGTTGTTTTTCTTTTGTTATTTTTTTATTTTCTGTAGTTGCTGTTTTTATCTGACAGCCGCCTTCTAATTTACACAACAACAACAATTACTATTTTACAATTATAATGCATAACATTGACTAAACAAGTAAGTCAAAAAAAGTAGAAGGGAACACAAACAAGTCTTCAATATTTCAGGGCTGCTTTATGCAGGGTTTAATTCCTATTAAAAAGCAAGTATCGTAATATATATATACAAAATATTTTTACACCAATTTTCGATATTATCTATTAAGCTTAGCTTTAGTTATTTTTTAATTAGTCGTCGTAAAAAATATGCAAACAATTTTTTTTGTTTAAATAAATATTTTATAGACTTATGTCAAATATTTCAATAATTTTGACAGCAATAAAATAGTAAAATTCATATTATCCTAATAATTCACTAGAAATAAGCCACATTTATCTACACATAAAATATACATTTTATGGAATATTACTATAGGTACAAAAATTAAGAATTTCCATTTGAAAAATAATTAATTAAAAGAAATAAAAATGTGAAATATATACAAATTTATAGCAACGCCAAATGGGATAGAAACCTTGAAAATCCAGGGCTGCCAACAAGATTTCCCACCGATTTGCAACTCCAACTTGGCTTTCACCTTTTCCACCGCCCGGAACACATTGCGTATGCGTGTTTTTTCTTTTTTTTGTTGTGCCTTATTTATATTTGCTGTTTTAAGAAGCGCTGGGAAAGGCGTGTGTGTGGAGTTGCTGTTGCACTTTGCTGCGTGACACATTGTGTGACTGACTTTTCAACTAATAGCAGCAGCAGCAGGAACCACCGACATGCAAGCCGGGGGTCTGACCCATTGGCAATTAGCATTTCGGACGGAGCTGAATTTTTCAGTTTAGTTTAGCCAAAAAAAAAAAAAAAACATAAATAAAAATAAAAAGAGTCAAAAAAAATGTATATAATAAACAAAAAAAAAAATGGCCATATCTGATCGTGGTCGGAGACTCGTTTGCGTGTTCTCCTTCTCTATGTGTATGTGTGTAATTGTGGATTAATTATAGCCAAGGACCCCACAAGATACAAATAAAGATACAAAGTGTATCTCTATCGCTCCATGTGTCTGTGCAATTTCCGTCCACAGAACAAGGTTAATTCAGTTAGCCATTGTTTTTGTTGATGTTGTTGTTATTGTTGTTGTTGTCTAGTTGCCGCTCGGTCGCCGCTTGTTGTATTTTTGTTTTTGTTTTAATTGCGCCCAGAATTACATAATCATTGCAGCTGATGAACACGCACAGCTGTAAATTATTATTATTTTTTGTTTTTTTTATGGCTATTTGGAAACACTTTCAACCGGCCAAGAAGTCGGAATTAAAAACACTAGAAACCCGTTAGGTTTTTCGCCTCTTCTGGGTGACAATTTCTCTGCCTTTTTGGCTAGTTTTATCACTTTTGATTCGATGTTTGTCGTTGTGTGGAAGACCCTAGTAAATTAAAACCACAATAAAATACAAATTCACATCAGCCAACCGGTTTTTTACTTTTGGTCTTTCAGAAATTGAGAAACATAAAATGGCCCACAAAGAAGCCACTTCATCGCGAATAAATACACTAAACAGAGGTTAAAGGCAACTTTAAAGACATTTTAGATTAATCCAAATCTTTTCATTTACTTTAACTGTCTTTAACAGTATATTTATATTATTTTTTTATTGTTTTATTTGCTTTGCAATTTTCAGCCAACCCCATATTATTGAACTAAAAATAAAAAGAGTACTTTAATGTTGAATATAAAATGTTTGACACAATCAAAAATATCGAAAACTCTTTGTGATTGTTTAATAAAACATGTTTAAGATTCGCAAATTAATGTATTCTAAAATTTAAACAAAATGTTTATTTCACACCGAATCTTAAGGAAAATGTCATAAATTGATGATAAATTAAAATGATACTGTCTGACCTTTTCGGACCTGTCAGCGAGCATTAGAAACGAAATTTCACCAACGGACAGAATCGACACGCGTTTGACCATTGCAAAACGTTTCCCATGACTTTGGCCAAAATGGCAAGCTAAATAAAATAAAATAATAGAGAACTTTCGAAAGTTGGGACAGAAAGACGAGAGGAAAGCAAAGAAGCGGCAAAAAAATGCATAAATCTGGCATAAATTATGCTCTCACCTAAGCAACTCAACCCCTTTTTCTCTAGTTTTTTGTTTTTGTTTTTGTTTTTATTATTATTTTTATTTTTATTTTTTTGTTTGTTTGTTTTTTGCACTCCACCCCCTCACGACTCTGAAGCGTTGAAAAATGATGGCAACTTGCAAATTGCGAGGAAAATAAAGTGAAGGATGGGGCAGGCGTGAAAGATCGATTGTTGGATCGCGTTGTTGAATGTTTCGCTAAATGCGGGCGGTTTTGATCATTGTAGGAGGAAGGAGTTTAAAAGACTAATGGAAGAAATGGAAAAAAATTAAACTTGTGGGTGGAGAAAGAGAAAGGAAAAGTAGTACCAAAAAAAAAAATATAAAGAATTATAAGCAATTAAGTGATGGTAACTTCTCCGAATTTATTAGACTCAGATATTAAACAATCATTTTTGGCTAAAGATACATCAGATAAATGTATTTTATAACATTTTACAAATCAACAGCAATGGACATCAGTGTATTATAATCAAATAACTTCATCTTGTATTTCTAGAAAAAATATTACATTCCAATTTGTTAGTAAAATAATTAACAATATTTTAAAATATGGTATTTTTTTGAGCTAAAATCACGTTTAACCCCCTAACCGATCCAACTTTCTTTTCAACGTAGCCAAAGTTAGCCAAAGTTCACAAAAACCCATTCTTTATCAAACCCTTTAATCAGATTCCCGCGATGATTAATAAATTTGTTACTATGCCTAAATCGAAACGACAGAAAAGAATGAAACCTAGGCGAAAAAAAAATTCGCGAGTCTATTGAACTTTCGGTCGCCCCATAAGCCCCAAATCAAGGGGTTCAATGAACCCCGCAAACTTTTTTTTGGGGCTGAAAGAGATCAACGACACGCACTAAAATTACATACGGCGAGACAACAACACCTCGTAGGCCTCAATTCGCAAAAAATAATACAACAAAATGAAGAGAGACACGCACAAAATGCGAAAGTCAATGAACTCACACGCACAACACATAAAAAACAAAAAAAGGCAGAGAAATTTGCAATCGGAAAAAAGTGCGTAGCCAAAAATTTGCGAGATCAACGCACGCACAAAAAAAAAACTTAAACAATAAAGAACCCAAGCAAATATGTTGCCAAAATCGCGAACTACCTCTCTTCTCGCTCTGTCAACATTTTTCAAAGTCAAGTTGAAGAGCGTGCGAATATATATGTTTGCGCTTGTATTGCGATTATATCTCTTGTTGGTTTTTTGCCAATTCTCTCTCGCTCTCGCAAGTTTCTAATCTATCTCTCTTCGCATTTTTGCTGCTTACGCAATTTCGCATGTTTGGCAAACACAAAAAAAAAAAAAATTCAGCAAGATAGAAACGAAAGCTCGTGCCGTTTATCAGTCACACTTCTCATATAGTATGTATTCGACGACAATAATTTAAGAAGAAGCATATGATGGTAAATCTACAGTCAGTTGTAAATATATACACCTATAGGAATTTGTACATAACATTAGTAATATTTTGCTATCGCAACAAAAAAAAAATTTTTAAATAGCAAAAGGCACGTTTCCAGCACCTCAAAGCATGACATTAGGCAAAAATAAATAATTAAAGACAAATATACCGAAAATGTAGAGTAAGCTAAAAATTATACAGTTATGACAAACTAAAGTAGAAAAGATAAATTTATTGCATAGTATAAAAAAAGTGAAGATCATTTATTTAATTTTGTATATTTTTAAGAACTCTTCTTTTTGAAATATAAATCTATTTTTATAATAGGTATCCACTTTTATAAAAGTTTTTATTATGTTATAATATGGTTTTCAGACAACTTGATCATGAATAAGACTTCATCCCATAACATGATAAGCTGGAATTTATGCAAAATACAATTTTTTTTAATTATAAAATTCTTGTTATAGTTTTGAAACATTAAATGTTAATAATATGAACTTTTTAACCACTTTTTTAAATACTTTGAATGGTTCTCTTTGTAAACTTAAAGCCATTTATGTTATATAATAGGCTTGAAAACAGCTTATTTTTTCAGCTTCTGACATTTTGTGGATATTGAAAATATATGAAGTGATTTTTCTTTATTGGCACCTGTCAATGTTTGCGATTTTCCGATGAGCCTGCGACCTTCTGACCTCCCAACGGGAAAAATAAATAGACATACGATAAATTCATTAATCAATGACAAATAAAAACAAGAAACATTTTCTCGCTGCCAAAAACATCATTTTCCAACTATGCAAATTTGTCTTCCGCAAACAAAAAAAGTGTGCAAAAATTCCAAAGCATATATGGTGAAAAAACATATGTTATCTGTATCTGTTTGATTTCGTATGTGGGTCACACACAAATGCAAAAATGCGAAAAACGAAAAAAAAAATTCGCACGCACTCATAAATGAAATCAGCTTGTGGAGCCGGCTGCGTAGATTGCGTATACGCAATGTGTGTCAAGGACAGAAATGTGCGAATTTTTTATGGCCCAGCCACCGCCGCCGCTGCTGCTGCTCTGTCGCTGGCACATTTTTCGCTTTGCGCTGAGAAATGTTTAATTTTCCACAGCGGCTAAAATTAAACACAAACGTCAGGGAACAACAACATCAAAGCACCTACTGAACTAATTTGTGTGTGCGTAGATAGCATTGAAATACTGAAATACTGAAATACAGCTGTGCGACAAAGCAGCCCGCTAGAAACATTTTTTGCCTGCCATTTCTCGCTTCTTTTTGTGGGTTTGCCCATTTTTTGCAAAGTTTACTTTTTGTATTTTCGCCACTATTCGCAATTCACGCCCACGGTCAAGCCAAAGGTCAGGCCAGTTGCCAGTTACTCGCCGCGTTTCCAGACCTCTAAGCCCACGAAACAATGAGCAATGAGTGCAAACACATAGGGGCACACACAAGTCCCCAGATGTGTGTTTTCCCCCGATTTTTATTTTATTTTATTTATTTATATTTTTTTTTTTAAATTTTCTTTTTTTAATATCGCCGTGGTAAACGCTGGCGAAGAAGCTTCGCGTTGATAAGATCTAAAATGTGGTAGAACCAAAAAAAAAACTTAAATGTAATATAAAGAAACGTTAAGTAATGTTTGGCAAATAAATAAGAATATTTGATAAGCAAAGTAATTGTTTTTTTTTATAAATTAAAGGAATTGCGTAATGCTGGCGAAACCGATCTTTACCCCGTGCTGTTGGTGAGGGTATAATTTTGCACATAGTGTATACATGTGAACTTGGTTCCGAGCTTCTTGTGGATGTATCTTTGTGGCTTTGTATCTGTATCCATCCAAGCAGTCGCTTCTGGGCTTTGTCACTCCCTGACCCCCGGAACCCCCGCCTAAACACCCCCCACACCCTTTTTTTTCGCCTATCTCCGCTGTCAATGTGTGTCAAATTTCCAATTGGGTCGCACGCACAAGCTACTTTGTTGTTATTTGCGAATTTTTTTTTTCCATGTCTGCCTGTGTGAGTTTTTTGCGAGCGCGTTGATCGCGGAAACGAAACAAAAACCTTGCCAGTATGTGTGTCTATTTTTTCTTTATGATACGTTTGTGTGTGTGTGTGTGTGTGTGAACGCATTGCGTAATCGCCGTTGTACTCTTGCTCTTGCTAAATTTTTTTTGGTTGATATTTTTTGGACACCAGCTTGACAACAAAACAAAGCCAACAAGACAGCAGCACCAAAAAAAAAAAAAATACATATAGAAAAAATAAAAAAAAGAAGGGCGAGGGACTCCTAGTTGGGTTAACTTGGTGGCTTTTGCCTAGTTAGCGCCTTAAAAAAAATCGCACATTCATATGTAGATATATGTAGATATGTTTAAAGCCAAAAAAAAAAAAAACAGTTAGAAGTCAAATGGCGCAAGAGCAAAGCAACAAGCAAAAAAGAAACACAAGTAGAAAACCAGAAAAGAGGCGGAGAAATTGGGAAACCCAAGATTCGACAAATATATATGTTATGGCCAAATGATCTTGGAGATGGTAAAACTATATAATTAAATAAAGGAAGAATATAAATATAAACAAATATTTTGGAATTAATTATATTTGAGTTAAGTGATTTATTATATTTAACTATTTCTAAAGCTTCCACCATGAAACTATTTTTGCTTTTATATTTATTAAAATTATAAATATACAAGTATTTTTATTTAACGGATAGTTTGATATGTTCATAATCTTTTTTTTTATTAACATCTAAAAAAATTCATAATACACTTGGCAAAATAATAATTAAAAAAGGTTTGGCCCGTAGATGTCAGCTTTTGTAAGTGGCTTTTTGAAGCGTCATCAAAACTTTTGCCAAGCAAAAGTGACTTTAAATTGTTATGCGCCAAAGAAAGACAAAGATTTGGGATGATTCAAATGAAACTCAAATTAAGGCGACTGAGGTGGTTAAGTTGGATCGTTCTATCAAAAAGTTTTAAGTACAAGAAATATTTTAAGAAAGTTTTGGCTAAAAGAGGAAAGTAAATTAAAGACGTTCTATAAAATTAGAAGATACGAACAAATTTTGAAAAGTAAATATCTGAATCAGCAAATTTTGTGTAGTTTTTAGTGAGATTAATCCAAATCTTATGTTTGGAAAATATACGGGATTAAATTAATTGTTTTGTTACCCTTTCGTTCCAATTCAATATTAAATCTTCGCTCATATAAGATCCTTAAGAACTACTTTAAAAAAAACCATTCCACATTTCTGAAGCTTAATCTTTTTCTATTAAATTAATCTTCTACCAAACAGGTAGAATATAAGTAAAATTCGCAAACCAATTCTACGAAAAAAATCCCGTAGAACTAAAGAAAAAAACAAACAAACTTTCGTGACATAGGCAATTCAAACCAAAAAAAAAAAAATAAATAAACTGCCTTTTGTACAGTTGTTTCTGGCTTGGTTCTTTTCTAATTCTTTTTCTCTTCACCTTCTCTATGCGGAATTGAAATGTTTTTTGTTTGACTTTGCAGAATTAGCAGCCGCAAAAAAAGTTTTGCGAATTTTTTCGTTTCTCTCATTTTTTATTGTTTTATTTTTTTTTTTTGGGTAACGCACAAAAGCGCGTGGAGAACAGCAACAAAAAATAATAGAAAACGTAGAAGAGCCGTCCCCGAATTTAGGTCAAATGCTCAACGACGCTGCTGCGTGCCGATTGGCAAAAAAAACAAAAAAAAAGTTTGCGAATTTGTTTTTTTTATATTTTTGCCTTTGCTGATTTTATTTATCTTTTTTTTTTGGCTTTTATGCCAGTATGTGTGTGTTAATGTTTTATTAGCTATTGTTGCTGTTGTTGTTTGGTGCTTAACTAACGGTTCATCAAAATGATTGCGCCCGCTTGGAAACTTGAAAAGAAAAATAGTAAAAGAAAAAAAAAAAGAAGTCGGGAAATACGAGGAACACGCGGCAATAGACGAAATAAAAAGCCATAAAATTGCCTAGAAAATTGTTAGTGTTTTTTCATGTTGTCTCAACCGAAATGTTAAGATCTCAATGGTTTAATTATAGCATTTTTAGGGCACTTTTTATGTTGGCGATCATTTTAGAATTAAAGGAGTATTTTTAGTGAATAAATTAAACCAAGGCTTGGGGCAATGCATGCCATTTGTTTAACGTGTAAACTTGTTCAAAGCTAATAATAAACCATTAGATCTGATACTTTTTTCTGGTATATCTGCTTTATAAAAATATACAAATTAAATATGAATGCATAATTTAAATTGAATACCATTTAATATTTTTAAAACACATTTCACTAAAGTTTGACTGTTTTACATTGAATTTTAAATGTATTTTGCCTCGCAATAGTTACATAAATTGAGTACAATAATATTTTAATTACTTTAATTACTTTCAATTTACTTAACTAGAGTTATTTGTGTTCCAAGGAAAGTTTCCTTTGATATGAGTTTGTGTGTTCTATCTGAGGGCAAGGGCATCTGGATAAAAATAAACTCAACAAAGATTTGTGCAAATAGATCCATAGAGTTAGGATCTGGTCTTCAAAGGCTGGTGCATCGTGAGCCGCCGGCGAACACAGCCAATGGCTAGATCCCAGTTGTGGACCGTCTTCAGTTCGTCCCCCTCTTTAAAGGATCTCTTAACCTTTGACCCACCGCTGGGTGGACCCTTTCGTTTGACGGTCGTCTTCTTTCTCCGCAACTTGGACCCACCAGGTGTCGACTTTTCCGCTAACGGTTCCGGAGTAATTACTTTCTTCACCCGTTGACGCCGCCTTCTGGACTTTTTCATTTGCACACTGGCCATCGAAAGGATTTTTTGAATGGACCGGACACTCCTCACGACCGGAGATGGCGTTAAATTCCGAATCCGGCGACCGGAAGAGGGGGATACCCTGGAAAATTTACGATTGGGTGCCGGCGGTACCCGCCTTGCCGCCTCTTTGGGTGGTAAATCCAAAAGATTATCGTATTTGGGCCGCTTTTCAATCAGTGCGCTCCTGATTCGGGATGGTTTGGGGGGCGGTTTGTAGGATTCCAGGGTGTAGCGGGTGGTGCGCTTGCCACCCACCGAGGAGCGGCCTAGGGACCACAGGCCTTTGCTCTCCTTCTGGAAGGCGCGGTAAATCAGGTGCCGCGGCACCGGGATTGGCAGCTCCGCGTGACGTTGCTAAACGGAAAAAGAACAACAAAAATATTATAAATTAATTAGCATCGAAATCAAAAAGACATTGTAGACAGATAGTTAAAGAATTCAAACACAAAGTGTTTCCAGTGCAGTTTTTGGGTTAATTATTCGCAAATGCGTTTTCAAAAAAATATATATCAATTTAAAAGACTAACTGGATCATAAAAGTGTCGTATTTTAAAACAACTATTAGTTATAATTTATTGTCCCCAAAACTCCGGGATGGACTTACCGAATCGTAGAGCTCCCGCTGGCGCATGCTGAGTCCCGGCCAAGTGAGGGCGGCCCGCTCCAGTCCCTCGTCAATGCTGCAGTTGTGCATGATGCACAGTTCGCGGACGCAGTTGTAGAACTGCAGCGGATTGGCATCCCGCGGCTTAAAGCGGCTCAAGGCCTTGATCAGACGAGCCCGCTGATCCCGCTTTTGGTTCTCTGAGGAGGATTCCGCGGTGGATACGGAATACGCCTGCTGGTCTCCACCTTTTTGGTCCTTGGCCATCACGATTTTCCTCTAAATTTAGCTCTGAAATACCGCGGTACCGCAAACAAATCAGTACACTTTCAATTTTGACTCGAGATCTGTTTTTCTGAGTTTCGTTCAAGGATCTTGCCGGTTTTTAGTTAGGCATTGAGAATTTTTACTGATGTATGAAAAATCACGAAAAGTGTCGATAATGTCTATTCGGGACCAATACTCTGAATAAAATGACTTCGAATTGGGTAACCTTTCTCGCATTTTAAAAATAAAAGGCTGCGACTACTGGGTTAAAAAAAGTATTGAACTAGGTTTAATAGATTTATCTATCTGTTACTTAGAAATATAAGAGTATGTGGTTCTTTTGTACAAAAAAAAAACACTTTCTAATAAAAGGAAAGGTAAAGTTCATCAAGCTTGAGTTAATAGTGCTATTATAATATTAATATTACTAAGAAAATATAAAAATAAAACTTAATTAAAAAGTATGGAAAGAGCTTTCCCTTTTAATTGAAACTTACAAGATAATGAAGTAAATTTAAAAGACGGGTGGAAAGCAAATAATAAATAATAATGAAAAGAGCTGGTAACAGGATTGAAGTGAACATATGAACACAATGGATCTGCATACATTGCAATGATGAATCAAAGAAGGGTTTCGGACGACAAAAAGCTCTATTGATCCAAAGTTGAAGTAGAAACGGAAATGATTGACCTATGTTAAATTTCCTCTTTGCTAACAAATCTTATACGAAAACGATTTATAAGTTGAAGTAGAAACGGAAATGACTGACCTATCTTAAATTTATTTTTTGCAAACAAATCCTTTATGATTTGTAAACTTCCTGGCGATAAGAAATTAGCGCAATTTTTTTTTTTGTTATAAACAGATACAATTTTCGAATGCCAACATAATGATAAAGGTGGCAAAGTAATTTGCACTACACAAACATGTTAAATTAGATTAAGTTCGAAATTTAAAAAATTCAAATTTAAGCATTACTCTTGGACAAGGTATATAGTTGAGTTTTTATTTTGATCAAAAAATGTCAAAGTTTGATCGACCTTTTCATTTTTTCCTTGTTTTTTTCCCCCCTTTAACCCATTCTTCCCTTAAAAGTCGTTTGGATTTGTGGTGGCTAAAACTAAAAATGGCTGCCAATGGGTTAAATGGGCCAGAATCGCTCCCTCTCTTTCCTTGGCACTCTAGGGGCACTATTTCCATCCCGCATACACAAACACAAACACACACTCCCCACACACACACGCACCGGAGGGTTAGCAACCCTTACCTCTTGCACGTGTGTGCGAACTCTCACCCTCAAACAAAAAACAAAAAAAAAGTCGAGGCATTTGTTCGACCATTAAATGCGTTCAGCCAAGAACTCCAATAAGAGAGGAGTGGGGGTTAAAAGGTGGAGGAATAGGAACAGGAAGAATAGTGTGTATTTCTCTAGTTTCGACTTGTGTGTGTATGTGTGTGTGTGGATGTCCTTAGCTGTAATCGAGCTACCCCTGTCCAACAAAATAAACAAGGAAAGGAGGAACAAGCAACACACACTCACCACGCCTTCTCTTTGCCCTACACAGACAGAAATAACGCTTTATTTAACAAATGTTAGGAATTGATCAATAGGTCAGTATGCAGGCTCACAGAAACGCAGTTAGATAAAAAACAAATTCACTAAAATAAAAACATTTAAAATTAATGAATATTTCAAATTAATGAATACTTAAAATAATAAATATTTAAAATAATAAATATTTAAAATAATAAAATATTAATTAAATACAAGTTAATAATAATAAAACAATCTTTGCAAAATTTTGTTAACTTAAATCATTATGCTTTAATAGTTTTAACGAAATCTACGCCTAATTCACATCAAATTGATGATTACAATTTTTTTATTTTTTTTTTTTGTTATAATTTTTTACAGTTTGTGGCAGTGTGAATTTTTAAGCCTTGTCTTTGGAGCCTTGCGTGTTTCGATTGTTGTTACTATTGTTGTTACTGTTTTCGGGGGTTTTTCTATAGCGATTTTCCAACAAATATTTGGACTATTCGTAGACATCCAATATGCATGGGCCTTCCTTGTTTTCGTTTTTTAGGTTTTATACCTATACTAAAACGAATGGCAGAAAGAGAGGGCGATAGGCTGGAGGAAGTGGTGCAGGGCGGCCATTGGAATGAAGTTATAGTAGAGGTAAACATATATGCATATATATAAATGCACTTGCACAGGTAGAAATATATGTACATATATATATCTCCCTTTTTGCTCAACGATTCGCTGGAGCGTGCAGTGTGCGAGGGAGACGGAAATATTGGCCGTGGATTGGAAAGGGGGGGGGGGGGGGGGTGTCGTCATGTCTCGTGTGAAAATATGTTTTCTTTCATCTTTTTTTTTTTAATTTATTTTTTTCTTTTTACACAATTTGCATTTGCGCAAAAAGTGCAAAAGTTGACACACGCAAAACTCGTCAGCTTATTAGTATCAATGTGTGTGTGGTGTGGGGATGCACATAGTTTACTATATATATGCTTATGTATAGGTGTTCGCCATTTTGCTGGCCAGTTTACCCATTTATTTTCTTTCCTTTTTCATTGTTCGTTCTGCCCATTTATTATTTTATTTGTATTTTCATTTGACCCTCCAATGCGAACCCCCAGTGCACTTAATGAAATTCTTTTTTAACGTATTTTCTCCATCTCTTTCTCTCGTTGCAGGTGAGTGGCGCTTTTTTATTTATTAATGGATTTTCCATTTACCCTTGAGAATGGTTTGACACAAGGATTGGCGGCCAAGCGAACAACTTGACGTTATTCCAAAAAAAAAGAAAGAGAACGAAATTGAACTGTGATAAACAAAAAGTGAGCTAATTAGGATAGTTAAGGTACAAGCTTACGTATACATTAATTGGAATTAATATGATGCCTAATGAAAATGGAGTTCATTTCATGAAGACTTCAGTTAATTGAAATGTATTAACAATTAAAAAATATTTTTTTTGGCTCTGGGCTTGGACATTATTAGGAAATAAAAGTTTAATTTAAGTTTAAAAGACCTTAAATGAATTTGCAAAATTTATGTTGGAATAGTTGTTTTTATTTCTCAAATGTCGGTATTTATTTACTAAAATTTTAACTCATTTCAATTTGGTTTATTATTTATCTTGACATTGAAATTAAACACCAATCTAAGTTTAATTTTAACCACTGAATTGTTGATGCAACGTTTAATGTTTACTAATTATATCAGCCAGCAAAAATTGCTGCCTCATCTGGAGAACCCTTCTTCTCATTTTCCCCCTGATTTTTTTCTTGCTCTCATGATTTTTTGTGTGGGCTGCGAAAAAGTTGCGAATGTCAACAAACAAATCCAACAGAAGCTGGAGTGAGGAGATTTTTTTCTTCCTGCAATAGCAAGACTTGAAAAGTAAACAACAACAAAGTAGCAAAGTAGTGGGACCAAAATCAACAAAAATGCCCATGGAATATGACAATGTTGTGTAGAGATGTGAAAAGCAAAGATGATTTCAATCCGATGCCAAATAGAATCAAGCCTAATAAAATCCGAAAAGGTAGAAAAACTGAGATGTCAACATATAACGCGATAGGAGTTTGCACACAAAAGAAAATATTATTGTTAAAAGAAAAAAAAAATTTATATTTAAATTAATATAACAAAATTAAGACCCAAGTTAAAAAAAAAATTTTTTTTTGATATTTGTGTAAAAACAAAAAAAATATTTTCTGCGTGAAAATCCTTTGTTTTTACCTCCGTTTTTGAAATCATCATCTCGGCTGCAAGTGTTGTGCTATTGGCATTTCCCGGCATGACGGAATGAGCCCAGCTGCATCCCACTATTCCTTCGCAGCACCTACACTTTGGATCCGAAAGCTACTTGGCAGCCTCCCACTGATCTTCGCTTTGCAACTCGTTCTCATCTGGAATTACTCTTTTTCTGGAATTTATGAAAATATTTAACAAAATGGTCAGCAGCTGTAGCTAAGTTGCAATGTTGCTCCTTGGCTTTTACAATTCACCGATTTTTGATATTATTGATGTATTATTTTAAATCTAAATTACTGATCAAATTTGTATTTGATCCAATAAACCTTAAGAAAAATCTTAGTTGTTAAAAATTGCAGTCAGGATAAAAAATTTTGTCGTTATCGAAAATGTTTGGAAAATGTATTCAAATCTTTGTTTTCAATTATTATATTTATTAAAGATTGATAGTGCATCCAGAGCTTATCCTCTGAAAGTAGCTGAGGCGCTTTGTCTTTCTTCTGACAGAAATTGCAGCTTCTGATATGGTTGTTGTTGCACTTGTAATGGTTGTTGCTGTTGCAGTTGCAACTTTTGTTGCTGTTGCATTTTGGTTTTGGTTTTTTGCTGCACGCAGAGCACGCATTTCCAGCGTGAAATGTAATTTCTGCGCTAGAGGAATTTCAATTGTGTTGGTGAGGCCCGAAGGGGCATATGCGCGGGAGGCGTTGTTCCCAGTCTCCAACTCAAACTTAGTTACACTCTAAAAAATATTTGAAAAGAATAACACAACAAAAAACAAAAAAAAACGGCACTAAATAGAGTACTTTATAAAATTTTGAAAAATTCGGAATTCGGACTTTATACTTTAATTTTTATTTATTTCCTCTATGAACTCTTTTACAAAAATATAATTGTATCAATAATATAATAATAGTAATGCAGTAAAACTAGAAACTTAAGCTAAAAACATAATTTGTTTTTAACATAGTAAAGTAGGAATCTACGCATTTTAGAGTTCTTAACTATGTCAAGTTGTTTGAACTATTCTCAGATCTGCCCTGATTGACGTTATAAACAATCAAAGGTTACTGTAATTTTTAAATTTAAATATTTTTGTAAAATTTTCGTGTCATTTATATTTTTGCCCTGTGTATTCATGTGTATAATTTGGTTTTCCTTTTGCCGTTGCAACTCCCGCAACTGCAGCTCAGAAACTCAGAAATAAATGGATGGATGATGGGCCAAGTCAGTCGTGGTCTTCCGTCTGCAGTCTTCAGTATTCAGCCTTTAGTCTTCGCATTGGCTTAGACCCGGTTCAGTTTTGGCGTTCGTCAGTTTGCCAGTTTGTCAGTCACTCAGTCATTCAGTCAGTGAAACGTACGACGCTCACGCAGAGCACGCAGCTCGAATTGTCTTCGCTCGATTCTTCGCCCCTTTTCTGCAGTCTGTAGTCTTCGGTCTTCCGTCTCCAGTCTTCAGTCCACAATCTAAAGTCTACAGTCTACAGTCTTCGCTTTTGCGGCATTCCTTCCGCAGCCCCAGCTTCCACTTTTCTTCTCCTGTTTCTCGTTTCTGTGCACTTCTTTTAATGTTAGTTGAACTTGGAGGCCACAGCAAATTGCAGCTCTTCCACACAATTTCCAAGACGTCAAAATCTATTGTTGGCTCTTGCAGATTTGGATTTTGTGCGGGAGTCTTTTTCCAGCCTGTTCTTCCTGTTCTTCTGGCTGTTTCAAATCGAAATAAGAGAAGAAGAGCAGCGATCTCTTTGATCTTGATAAGCAAATCAAAGTGGAGCATGAGAAGAATGGCGAGCGGACATTTGCAGGGCGGTAGATATTTGTGTCACGATATGCGTATCCCAGAATCTGCCGCTTTCAGTTTTCTAAAATTGTTTTCCAACATTTTCATAAATTTTCAAAGTTGTTTTCTTTTTTTATTTCTTTATTTCTCATAGTCTACAAAATGATCTTGATTTCATAAAAGTATGCTGTAATATTTAGTCATTTTATAAATTCGTTCTGTGTAATCCGCATATATACTAAACATCGTAGATGAACTTTAAATCAATATTACATATATAGAAAAATTGTTTTAAACATGCAATGATCTTCCATACCTGGGCTCCCTTAAATATAACCATTCCCAATGGTATTATTAAAAAATTACCATTTTATGTGCTGGATAACCCCAGGCAGGAGATGTCGATAAGGATGATTACAAACAGGCAACAAGCGGCCAACACGAAACGAATCAAAGGACCAAAGGGAACCCAAAAAAATTGCCAAAATGTTTTTAATTTATTTATATCCGGATATGTGCATATGTATGGGCATTTATATATGTGTATATATGTTCTCATGTAGGTATATCGACACTTTGTGAGACGCGTGCCTGCAAATACATAGCGGCAAATTTGCTCCTTTTGGGCACGTTCCAGCTGGCTTCAAACTTTCAGCTTTCAGCTCTTAGCCTTGCTCTGCACTGCCCTGCCCCTCATTTATGTTAATTATTTGCCACCGCTAATTATGTGACCAGACCCTCTTTAGAGGGTTAAGGACTCGCCGACCCGCCAACGGGGTAAATCGAGCAATTTTCATGGCAATTTCTGCGTAATTCGCTCGCCCAGTCGCATGTCTGGCGACAAATGCCGGAATCTATAAAATAAATAATAAAATAATGTGCGCACCCTCTAAAGACACAGCAAAAAAAAAAAAAGGGAGGGAGTGTTCTTCTGCACTGGTACTGTCGCTACTGTAACTATATAATTATTGTAATTATTTTAATTGCACCACCAAGAAGGCAGCAACAACAACAAATAAATAAAAACGGAAAACGCAAGGCAAAGCGAAAAATAAAATATGTAAACAAGGATCGAAAGCGACGGAATAGACACGGAGAAAATGCATATGAATTTTAATTGAAATAATGAAAAAGTTCAGTGGGTTCGTTAAGGAAAGGGTTAAAAAACTTCTGGGAACTGGAGGGAATGTTAAGAAAATTTATATACTTGCTTAAATTTAAGTTTCTTTAAAATAATACATGCATACAACTGAAAAGTTCTATATATTATATAGCATATTCAACATCTATTTAAATAATATAACATTAATATGATTTTAATTTTACTTTACTAGATTCGAGTCAAGCAATAGCAAGGCCTTTTAAAATCGTAAAATATTTCAATGTATAGAAAATAAGAAGCGCAAAAAATATTAATTGTATAACAAAACTTATAAAGTTATTTCAGTTCTCACTGTAGAGTTATTTTTTAAATTTGTTAAAAACTTCTTGGGTGAAAGGACTCCCCATATTTTGTATAAACAATCCACCAATATGCCAACTGAATTCGAGCATTGATACGAAACCCGATAATTTTGTATTGGCTTCCCGGCAGATTCTCTTCGGCAGGCGCAAGTTCAATATCTTCTGGCTGCCCCACTCTGCTATTTTGTGGTTGGGGCCAACTGAGAGGTGCCCTGCAACTGGTCAAACCACAATAACTGCAGGTCCAAGACCTGCCCAAAAAATAAAGGAAAAAAAAAAAAAGAAAAACAGGCAGCAGATAAAGGAAAGAGGCTATAAGCAAAAACTGCTGTTCCAACTGCTGTCGGTTGGTCCGTTGGTCCGGCTGTCCGATTGTCCATAAGTCTGTTTGTCCGGTTGTCCGGTTGTCCGGTTGTCCGCTTGTCCACATGTCGGTTTGTCCGTAAGTCTGCATGTCCGTTTGTCCGTCCGTGGAGTGTCTGTTGCTGCTGGCTACTCTTTTGGTGCCCTTTTTTTCCGGTGGTCCTGCCACTCGCGCCTCTTTTTGTTCTCGACTTCTCGACTCCTTTTTGGACCGCAATCAATGTGAAGTTGGCAATGTTTTTTTCTTCTGTTCCTTTATTATTTTTTCCCATTTCCTTCTTTTTTTTTTTTTTACTGCTGGCCATTGTTGTCTTTACTGGCCCCGTTGTGTTGTGTGTGGTCAGTTTTGGTTTGCTGCCGCTGCTGTTTTTGGGTCCCCGAGTTGATTACTTAATTCTATTGATGACGTTTTGACTGATTGCCTTATGAGCTTTCACTTTTTGTGCTGTGCGGACTGAGCTGTGCTGCTCAGTTATTAACTGGTGCCGCTCTTATGAATTATTCATGCAACAACCACAAGGCGCACACTTTGTTGCCGCCTTGCTGAACTTTTTGCTCGGCTCGATGTCCGCTGCTCTGGGACTTCATCAGGCGATCGGATCCGATGCGATGCGATGCAATGCGATGCAATGCGATCGGATCGGATCTAAGCGGACGGTCTTGGTCTTGGGTATCCGCTGGGTCTCTGCTCTCGTTAAACGTTTCAATTGACATTGCTGATTACACTGGCCAGCAGGGATTTTGGTTTTGATTTATCGGAAGGATAACTTTTCAAAATTGACTTAAACTTCTCTTAGTGATTTATTAAATCAATTAACAGATTTTCTAGGAAAATGGTCACTCAATTATAATTTTCGTTAGGGTGCAAGGTCACACTGCGTATATTGTGTGCATCGTTTGGTTAAATAATATAAATAAGATATTGAAATTAACCATTTTTTCAAGTGAATTTTACTGCATTAAAAAATTTACTTAAAAATGCTGTTTTCATAGCAAGAAAAAGAAAACCACATTTCATATATAGGGCCATCATTTATTGCCATTGACATTTTTTGATTGCATTTCTCCTCAATTTTGCCGGGGAGTGTTTACCGCTAGATGACTTTATTAACGCCACTGGTGGTGGCAACATCATCATCATCGTCGGCCAGCGTCTTGCAATCAAAGTCGCCGACAAAAGTTCCATGCTCATGGACATACAGTGTACAGTATATACAGTCACACTCATACGTATATGGCGGGCATGATTTAGTGTCAGGCACGGCGAATTCCTTCACACCTGCTAAAGTCTCGCTGTCATGTCAAAAATGTCGAAAATGCAACAGCTCTCTGGCTCTCTCTCTCTCTTTCTTCCTCCTCGGATGTCTCTTTCTTTCCCAAGCGGAGTGATACCTGATAATGATGTGACAAAACAGCGGTCGAGATTTTTGCCCGCAGGCGAATTGAGGTGCATCCAAAAGGAGATGGCAAAAAAGTAGCAACCGCCTGAGGAGGAGTTGCAAAAAAAAAAATAAGAAAAGAAAAAAAAACTACTGAAAGGGGTTTCCAAGGGGTATACTACAAAGCCCCTTCCTCCTCGTAGTTGACTGTCATTAACGTGATTTTGTTGCGTTATTACGCGTGCGCAGCGGCTGAAAAAAAGATATATAAAAAAAAAGTACCAGGAGGTGTGGAGTGGTTTTGGATGCTGCCTCTACCAACTACTACCTGTGTACTACCTCTCCTTTTGAGATATCGCCTGCCAACGTTAAGCTAAAGTGACATTTTGACAGCGATGCGTGATAAACGACGAAAAAATGGCCACATGGCCTTTGTTGTGGGTTATTTCTGAACTGATCAGGGGAACTTGCCTTGTTTTAGCCTTTCATTTTTGGGAGAAAAAATTATAAGAAAGTTAGTTTAACGTTTAGGAAGTAACTAGTTTTAAGCATATTAAATTTAGTTTAAAGTTAGTAGATTAGGTTTTAAAATGATATCTTAAATATTAAAAACATTTTTTCTTTTCAAACCCAACGAAGGATTTTATTTTAATTAATTTTATTTTAATTTTAGGTTCTTAAGACTTAATATCATCACAATATTAGGAATTTATTATTAACCTAATGTTGGGTTTGCGGTGGTATATTCAATAAAAATTAATAATTTAATTAAACAATTTTTTCTGTTAAATCCTTTATTTGTTTATTGGTAACCCAAAGAAGGATTTATGTGTTAACAGGTTATTGTTAATTGTGGTATACTTGATTTAATATCGTGTATACTAGCCGCACCCGCACAGTAAGATCCCCACCCTCAATGAAACCCCCATTCACCGCTTCTGATTTTAACCCCTGTGCGCCTGACAATGCGTCCGCTGGAGTCTCATAAAAATGTTCGATGCCAGGCAAATAAAAAACTATAAAAACCTCCGGAGCACAAACATGCCGAGACAACTTGAGAGGTGGGTGGGGTGGGGTGGGGTTTGGATTGGGATGTGAAGTGATAGAAGGGGGGCTATAAGGGGTTAAAGGGGGCCTGACACGAGCACACACAGTGGTCGCGTTTTAAAACGCGAACAAAACGCGTGGGCGCACAATAGAGTTGTTGCTGTTACTGTTTTCGATGTTGTAGGCTTTTTTTTTTCTTTTTTTTTTTTTTTTCATTTTTCTGTTGCTCGGCTGACTTGAGAGTTTGACTGCGCCGCTGGATTTTGACATTTTCTAACACGCGCCTGCCAAGCGGCATAAAAATTGACATATTATAATGTCATGGCGTCCCCGATTTGCGCCACTGCGTCCAACGAACATGCCAGCGAAGGCAGCCAAAATAAACAGCGGGAAAATCTCTCAAACCGTCAACAACGGAGGCTGCGTGGGTGGGCGGCAATGGAAATCCGGGGCGGTGCGGGGCGTGGCTGGGTCCGCTACACGGAAAATCGAAGGCGCAGGCGCACACACGTATTCGCAAAGTTTTGTTAGAGTTTTGTTTATTGTCGTTTTGTTTTGACACAGTTGTCGTTTAGCTCTGAAGTTTCCTCTTCTAAGAATCGTATTTCTTTCAGTCCTGTAACATGATGGTTATTATTAACTTTAATTAATAATTCTTTTAATAAAAAATTAGTACATAATTTAAATTAAAAAACTTATTTTAACAAATAAAAAAAAGGTTTTGAATATATTTTTTATATTTACTAAATAGAAAAGAGGTTTTAAATAAAGTTTTAAATATTTAATTCCTGCTAAATAAATAATAAATATTTAAATATTAGTAGTTATGGTAGCAACAGCAGTTAACATTTAGTGACACTTCAGCAAGTTCTAATAATTAAATAGATCTCCATATTTATTTTACTAAAGTTTTAAAGGTTTAAAGTGCAACAGTTTAATTTTTGGAAACTTTAAGCTTTGAAGAATATTTATAAATATTACATATTTTATGAGTAAAAGGAAACACATTTCACTTTCCGTATCGGCTGTCAGTATTTCGTGTCGATAATTTCTGTGACAAAACTGTGTCGGACAGCTCTCAACCCACAAGTTTCTTGGGACCGCAGCTCACGCACTTTTTTCCAGAAATTTTTTTTGCAAATTTTTGTTGTTGTCTGTTTTTGTTCATTTTTTTGTAGTCGGGACAGAAACCACAATTGAGCCTCTCAGTTGAGTTCAGTTGTTGTCTTTATCAGATTGTTGCAATTTTCTGTTGTTCAATGTTTTGCAGTTGTTGTTACTGCTATTTCTGTTGTTGTTGTTGCACAGCCCGCACTCTCTATGGAAAGATCTTTATCAGGCTTTATAGGTACGCTTTGGTTTTACCCCCAACGAAAGCAACAAACATGGCAGAAAAACATGTAAT